>NC_139556.1:48278576-48528576 GCF_965112155.1 Podarcis liolepis | reverse complement strand
ACAACAACAGAGTCCTGTGGCACCTCAAAGGCTAACCAATTTAGTACGGCATCAGCTTCTGTGGACTAAAGTTCACTTCATCATGTAGAAGAGGAGCCATGGCTCAGTGATAGAGCTCGTGCTTTGCTTGCAGAAGCTCACAGGTTCAATCCCTTGCATCTGTGGAAAAGGCTGCCTAAAACCCTGAAGAGCCACTGCCAGTCAGTGCCAGAAGTACTGACCTACATGGATCAACGGCCTGACTTGCTATAAGGCAACTCCATGGGCAGTATTCATCTACCATGTCCCATTAGCAAAACGATTTCCGCTTGCACCATGGGACTTTCCCCCTCCTCCTCCTCTGTGTGCACCCTGCGCCCTCCCCAAACCTGCTCCAGAGGGTTGGCAAAGCACCTCAAATAGATTTAGGGGGTACACTGCAGGAGGGGAATAATTTTCCATTGCGAAAGCAGAAATCCTTCCTCTGGCAGAACATTCACATTCGCATATGGAATTGTGTTCAATGTAAACCTACACAGGAATAGAAAATGGGAGTAATGTAGATGTTGGAATTAAATAGCAATGGAATGCAAATAGTAATCTGTGCACATTAAATGACAGCTTGAATGTATTGCAAAATAAGCACAGTGACCCTTCACAAAAGCAAAAATAGTAGATAACAGTTGTCTTAGCAATGAGTAGTAAATTAGCACCTGTAGTGAGACAGGAAACTACTGTCTGTATTCAGACCCAAATGAATAGAATTGAACTTCTTGATAAGTTGCAATCTAGCAGTCATGCCTTTTTCCAAAGCTGCTTTTTTTAAAAAAGGATGACCACCTTATTATTAGTAACAGAGTGTCCCAGTAGGCTGAAATTTTTCGTTATTGGTTCCTGAATGCTGCTATTTCTGATGTCAGATTCTTTTGTATGGAGACTGGTCTGTTTGCCCTCTGTGGAAACACATGGCTGACAGATGGTGGCATATGTATCATCCTCTCTAGAAATAGCAAAATTAGAGGATTCTAAATAGGATTTTAAAATCAGTATTACAGCATGCATACAGCTGAGATGGGAAGCAATTTTTAAAATATTACAAAATATAATGCCAATGAATGGATGCATTAAAATGGTTGTGAAACCTGAAAACATCACTACTTTCTAGGAATACAATGAAAGGTAGTCAAATGCATAGATGGCATCAGTATGAGTCTGATCTACTATTTTTTAAAGAATCATATGCCAGTTCTTTTGGGACTGTGCCTGTTCCAAAGGCAAGTATGTAGAGAGATCACATGTTTGAATAGTTTCTCATTTGATAACCTCCATGTGCACATGGGAAGGTTGCCCTGGAATGCTAGCTTCCCATAGGATAGAGGGTGTTTTTTTATCTATGGGATCATTCACTCATGATATTCCCCTGGTTCTTTTCAGAAACAGTACCATTGGGAGGCTCTGCCTTGAGTCTTTTGACTCTGTAGGTTTAGGGGTAGGGAACCTTTTTTCAACTGATGGGCCAGATCCTGGGTTCCCCCATCCCAAGTGGGTCATTTTGACAGGTGGTCAGAGATGCCCACCTGTCAGTCACCTGACATCACCAATTCCCCCTTGGCAGTGTAGTTTGACTTTTGTATATGATACACAACGGCATTCGTAGGGCTAGTTCAGATGTTAACGGGCCTGGTAATGTTATGTACTGAAGTTCTCACCCTGGGCCAGCAGGGGGATACTGTAGATAGTTTTCACTCAGGTCCACATATGCAAAAAAAGGATCGAAAGTAACATTCAGTGATTGGCTAGTTACAGAAAATGGTTACTGTTACATTCTAGTGGAGCTCTATATAAGCAGGCTGGCTGAAGCCTTCAGTTCAGTTCTGTTCTGGCCTGTGAATAAACAAGAGCTGATTGAAGAATCGCTGTGTCGTCTGATATGTTCACCCACAACTTAACAGGTAATCTCTTCTGGGGCTTGGGAACTACCACAAAATGTGTTGATGGCCCCCAACTTAGATGGCTTTAAAAGGGGGGCTAGACAGCTTCATTAGACAGATTAATGGATCATAAGGCTATCAATTACTGCTAGTCATGATGGCTTTATGTTTCTTCCAAGATCAGAGGCTCCATATCATGACTCTGCAGGGTTCTGCTTCTAAAGTTTTCCCGGCATCTTGTGGAAGGCTATAAAGACAGGGAACACGACCTACAGGAATGGGAGGGGCTTGTCAGTGCTCCCTTGCTCTCCTTTACATGACTGTCATCACAAAACTGAACAGAATGCCCAAACAGGGCTCAGGTGAGGTGAGAGTCTGTGGCTAGGCTAAAACTTAATCAACTCCAGAGTTCAAATGAAAGGAGCAGATTTACTTAAATCAGTATAGAAGAACTAAAGAAATGCATAGTTGCCTAAACTAAAAAGGAAGTTGTCTTGGGTGTGGCACATTTGGGAGAAGTGTATTTGGTGGCAACCAGGAAAAGGGCCTTCTCTGTTCTAGTGGGGCCCCCCCATGAGATCACCTTTCTCTTAGGCAGTCACTGACACTATTGCTGTTTTGACTTCTCTTGGAAATACACCTGTGCTCTCAAGCTTTAACTGGTGCTTAACTTCAGTGGGATGTGGGTGGCGCTGTGGGTTAAACCACAGAGCCTAGGACTTGCCGATCAGAAGGTCGACAGTTCGAATCCCCATGACGGGGTGAGCCAGTGTGGTGTAGTGGTTAAGAGCGGTAGTCACGTAATCTGGGAAACCGGGTTCGTGTCTCCGCTCCTCCACATGCAGCTGCTGGGTGACCTTGGGCCAGTCACACTTCTGTGAAGTCTCTCAGCCCCACTCACCTCACAGAGTGGGGGAGGAAGGGAAAGGAGGGAGGTTGTGGGGGAGGAAGGGAAAGGAGAATGTTAGCCGCTTTGAGACTCCTGAAGGGGAGTGAAAGGCGAGATATCAAATCCAAACTCTTCTTCTTCTTCTTCTCCCATTGCTAGGTCCCTAGCAGTTCGAAAGCATGTCAAAGTGCAAGTAGATAAATACTTTTTTACCTCCGGCGGGAAGGTAAACGGCGTTTCCGTGCACTGCTCTGGTTTGCCAGAAGTGGCTTAGTCATGCTGGCCACATGACCCGGAAGCTGTATGCCGGCTCCCTCGGCTAATAAAGCGAGATGAGCGCCGCAACCCCAGAGTCGGTCACGACTGGACCTAATGGTCAGGGGTCTCTTTACCTTTAACTTCAGTGGACGGTACTATTATTTTAATTTGCCCTTGACTGCTGCTATATTTTTAGAGGGTGATTCCCAATGCTAGTCATACTCAGAGTAGGGCTGCTGAAACAAAGAGACCGGCATTATTCCATTCCCTTGATTGCAATGAATTCTACTCAGTATGACTAACACTGGATATCAGGCAACATTTTGCAGGTTTTTATTGCTGTTTTTAATGTTTTAAAGCTGTTTAAATTGTTGCTGTATCTTTTATTGTGAACTACCTTCGGATGCTACAGGAATGACAGTATAAAGCGCTTGAGTACAGTGAACCCTCTAAAACATATAGTCGCTGAATCATACTCTAAGGAAGGCTACAGACAAAGCATCTTCCGGTGGCAAGCAGACTACACGAGTCATCTGGGCAATTTGTAGAAGGCATTCAAGAGAGTGACAAAACCATTGGGAAAGCCTACTCTTATTAGCAGTGATCCAGGAAAGTGTCTGGGGTGGTGGTGGAAATAAGGATCTGATCAGAGAGACTTCAGGTGAGAGTCAGATCCTACATGTATGGACAGATGGCAATACCAAAAACAGTGTTTAGCCCAAGAGTAGGGAATCTTTGTCAATCTGAGGACAACATTTGTTGGAGGGCCACCTTGCAGGGGCTACATGCTACTGGTGGGTGGGGCCAGAGAAAAATGGATGTGATTCCCAACTTTGCACAATAGGCCACATTCCAGCCATGCAAAAACCAGAGGTTCCTTGTACACACACGCATGCACACACATCTCTATATCCTTCATTTAGGCAAGCAAGAAGTATTCTCACAATTCAAGGACACATTCCAGCAAGGCAAAAGCTTTTGAGGAGGGTGCAGGGTCAAGGAGGAGAGTGGACTTGGGAGGCATGGACTGTCCCAAGTCCCAATGGTGGGAAGGGCCTAGAGGGCTGCGTTCAGACCCTGGGTTTGAGGTTTATCCACTTGCAGTTTAGTCCCTGGATGTGGCTTTGGGAGGTGTAAAGGTTCCTCTCTCGCCAGGGGCCTCATCTGGAGTCATCAAAGCACAGCCTACATGCTTGCTTGCTTGCTTTTCAAAAGGTTCAAAAGGGAGTCTTTCAGCCAAAATGGCACACTCCAAAGAGAAACAGAGGCACTGAGTTTTTGGTTTCCACTATCCCAGCATCTTAGAAGGCACCAGCTAATCCAGTTCAGAGCAATGCTCCAAATGCACACCTCATGCTATAACTAGTAGAGCACATTGCCTCTCACGTTGGCTGTGATGCTGACTCACAACAAACACAACAGTATTTCATGTGGGACTCATGCTGGATCGCTAGAAATAAATTAGGAGTGAATTAATTTTATGGCCAGAACTACACACATGCAAGGAAATTCACAGGAAAGGGTGAAACCTGCCATCTGCCCTTGACTGCCTTGGCACAGAGGATTCATTAAGAGGCAGTTAAGGGACTTCCCAGTTGTTACTAGATGCCTATGTGCAGGCATATGTTGCTTTTCACCCTTAACTTTTGGATTTCCTCAGGTTATCGTTTTCTATACATCATAGCGAAATATGTTTGCCCAATAGCGAAGGCTAACATTCTTTTTCATCATCTCCCATGACATTAGAGATATTGATGGGACCAACACTTGGTGTAAAAGTGATACCATTGCCTGGTTTTTATTGGCACCGACTGCAATGTAGGAGAATTACAGTAGAATTTCAGTGACTTCCACCTCAGAAATGGAGGTTGTTCATAAATCACAAATTATATCACCAAAGGCCTTCCGAGACCCTCCTGCAACCTACTCCTCCAAGCTCCTTCTCTATTTCGCTTCCTCCTACACTGGAAGTGGACAACATAGTGCCCTCTATGTGTTTTGGACTCCCAACTACCATGAACCCCAGACAGCCTAGCTAATGGTCAAGGATTATGGGAGCTGTAGTCCAACAATACCTGGAGGACAATACAGTAACTACCCTTGTCCTAGATTAAAGAACCTAAGAGTATCCTGGCACCCTTCAGCTCTCCAGAGTACCTGAATCCAAGCGTCCCTGATACCCACCACCAGATTACCTAGCACCAGCAAGGATCTTGAAGCAGCCTTGGCAGCTTCTGCATTCAAGCAGGAAGTCAAATTTCCTTGCAGATTTCCTTGATAGGTTGCATCTTGGCAGCTTGTCTCTTTGACTTTCTGTTCAAGTACTGTATCTGGAACTCTCAATCCTCTAATCCATGCTGGTTCCCCATTCCCATTATAAAAAAGAAGTCAGAGGCTTAACACAGTAGCAAGCGGGGTGTATTTGCTCTCAATGATCCTCAGTCACAGTTTTGTTGCATATAGAATAGACCAGACACACATTTGCCCTAGGATGACTCTATCCTAGGTTGCTCCTAATTTCCATTATTTATCTTGCCATTCCTCCAACAAGTTTAGGATTCTCCCACTTCCCAACTCACAGCAACCAGTGGCGTAGGAAGGGGGATGTGGGGGCTGTAGACCGTCCCGGGTGTCATCAATGAGGGGGTGACAAAATGGCCAATCAGCTGGGAGGCGGGCGGGCCACTTCCCCGGTGCCAGCACTCGGCTCCAAGGGTGCAGCGCGCCCGCCTCCCGGCACTACCATCCTGAACTGGGGGTGGCTGCCACCAGCTTTGGGAACCGTGGGGAGGGGGGGCAAAGCCTGACTCCATCCCACTGGAGATGTGAGGCGGGGGTGAACTTGGAAGCAGAACCTTCCGCAGGAAAACAACAACATACACAAGCAGGCTCCCTGCAGCAGCAAGGGTCTTTCAAAACACAAGCAAAGCAACGAGAGGGGTGCCAGAAGGGCACAACAGCCTCCGCTCGGGGCTGGGGTCGCTCCAGAGGTGGTGGAGGTTGGTTGCTCTATGCCTTTGTTCTCTGCCACTTGCCCCTCCCCCTCCCACCCCAGGCATGTTGGAGTCATGTTCTGCCACTGACAGCAACCTCCTATCGGTCCCAAACAGCATAGTCAATGGTCAGGGATGATGTACTCCAGTGACATCTGGATGCCACCCCAATGGCTTCTACATAGTCAGGAACCTGGATTGTGGCCGGATTCCTAACTGCATATACAGACGCCATGCACATTCTCCCTTTCTGTTGAATGTGCAGCCAGAGGATGGGACAGACTCAGTGGATACTTGGAGACGGGGGGCAGGACCCGTGGGCATGATTCAACTCCTCCATATGTTTGCATGCCCTGCTGCTACCCATTATATATTGCCTTTGAACACTGAATAGATCTATCTTATTTTCCATACATTTGTTTGATTGTTTTTCAAATAATTTGCATTAGGGACCACCAATATTCTGCAGTTCTTAATCTAATACGTTACGTACACATTACAAAAATAGGTACTTCCCTCTGTTTGTCTGGAAGCTGCTGGCAAATAATTAATTTCATCTGGGTAGACCTCTGAGCTTCCATTCAGAAGACAGAGCCTTTACATAACGCTTACTCTGAAATTATATGCAGGGTAAAGTCTGACTCACCAGAAGTTTGTCACCCATTACCCAGCTCAGATTATCTGCCTCTGGATAAAGACATAATTTAGCTGAACATTGCTTGTTCTAAAAGTAAAACTGAGTTAAGTCTAACACTAAAGAGCACCCTGAATTTTGTCTAGGATGATATGAAAAACGCTAAGGAAAGGCCAGAGTTTAAGCAAAGGTGTTGGATTAAGGCAACGTGAAAAAATTGTTTTACTAGATTTATATCAGCTCTTGAGGCCACTTTCTGGCTCTCACAGCTACAATTCACAATGGTGAACACACTTCTGCTGGGTTTTTCATTATATTCTCATTGGGAGTGTTGCAAACTGCAGCAGCCTTGTCCAATGGTGTGGTTTCTCCTCCCTCACCTGACAAGCTGTTATCAGTACAGAAAGTGATTAAGCAGAATTTCTCCATACAGATAGAAGAAGAGTTGTCAGCTTTGGCCTGTTTTCTTTCTGGAAGGTCGAAGTTAAGGGCTTACAAGAGCTGAATGATCTGAACAGAAAGGCTCTTGCTGGATGCAGAGGTGAAAAGTTGCTCCACATCTAGGAAGATATAAAGCCTCCAGGGACAGCAATGATCTAGATGTCAGGAAATAAACATTGTGGGGAGTGGGTTGAAATGAACCTGAGCTAACCAGGAAAAAGTGATTCAGAGGACTAGTATAATCTACTGAGATAGCCAGAATGGCACATTGCACCTTTGAACAGGAGTTACAGAGATGCACATCCTTTCCCTCTCACAATCTTGGTATAATATGGATGGAGTGCAAGAGCCTGTGACTTTATTCTTTGAGAAACGAAAACTGTAACCATCACAGGTCCTATACGGTTGTTGCTCTCCACATACCTGCAATCATGTGGTGGTGGAGAACAAGGCCATACCCACTAGCTCTGCCCCATAGGAGCCAACTCCTAGGGGCCAAGGTCCCTTTGCCCCCTAATAAAATATTTGAGGGGGTCAGGGGCGCCCAAGCTGATGGGCATTGCCATTCAAATGGTCTTTGTGTGCCCATGCCATGTTATTGATTATGTGGAGTGGAGCTTACCATCTCCCCCTCCCAATATTTTATTCAAGTTGGCACCTCTGCTCTGCCCCCTCTGTGTCATCCCCACCACCACTGTCTATGTGTTGGGGGGGGGAGCCTGTAAAGGGGAGCTTGTTGTATGCACTTAGGCTCTCCCCATGATCGGGAATCCTGATCGTGCAGGGAACCCAACTTCAGGGAGATGGTTTTTACATATAATAAGCTCTTCGTTACAGACATTCCCTACACACCCACAATGTATGGGCAGCATGAGGGTGGGGTCAGTGAGGAACAGAAAGAATTTATGTCACAATTGCCTGGAGGGGAATGCCCATATAATCTTATAATGCCCAAGGAAGAGAGGTTTAGGCAAAAAAAAAATTAAATTACTTAGAGCTAATGGAAGAAGCAGAGACTGAACACTAGTTCCGAATAAAACTTCTGCCTAAACCTCTCTCTCTTGTGAGGTTCTGCTAATTAATAATTGTTGAAGGAATTAACCATTTTAACCGATATTTTCCATGGTTTGTTAATAAGGACAAAACTGTACATCCTGATATTATAAATGATTTGTTTATAACATTGTTTATAAAATTATAATATATAATTTGTTTATAGCTGCAGTTGGGTTAGTGTGTACGCAGCCTATATGGCAGCTGGGAATTGTCACCTCACACTTTCCAATGTAATTTTCCATCACTTTTCTCATAGGACTTTTTGTAGTTAGAAAAGTCATAGGATAATTGTACCCTGAAAATGTGGAAAGCAACCAAATTTTGTGTGAATAAACATCCCATCTGAAAGCACCCTAAGAGTAAAAGCCCTAATGGTTAAAAGCGACACCGAGGGTAAAAACTGAAAAGCAAAATCTGAAAAAATGTTCAAACATTTAAATTCAAATCCTGACTTTTTGCCGAAATTTGAATTGGTGCAATGCAAAATACTTTCAAATCTTCACTCCTCTCACATTCTCAGCCTGTCACTTTGGTCATGTAAATTCGAGTTTACTCATCCACCATCCCCAGTGGGGAATTTGTGGTCCTCCAGATACTGGTGAAGTCCAAGCCCCATCGTCTCCAGAATAGCCAATGGTCAGGGATGATGGGAACTGTAGTCCAACATCTTAAGAAGCACAGGTTTCCTATTCCTACCTGATCTTAGAACACAAATATGTTCCTCATTTTTGAAGGCCAATGCTTTTGAGGGCAAAATCTAGTCCAAATCGATGTTTAGCAAGTTTTGACAGAATGCCGTTTAATTCAAGAAGCATTAATTTTAACCATTTATCTCACATAGTCCCTGTTTGAAAAAAAAAGAGAGAGAAACATAAAGCTAATTACTCTATTATGTATTATGAGGTCTGGGTGTGTAAAACTTTCACACCAGAAGTGTCTTATTTTGCTAACTGCTTGAACATTAAACTTGAACAGAAAGGAATTGTTCCCATGACTCATATTTTTCATCATTTGGTCATTAAATTGTGATGGATATAAACCTATAAAGTACCTAAACTGAACCTTTTAACAATCCATGAGCAATACTATCATTTTTTTAATAGAACTCGCTGACCGTGCCTTTCTCAGATGCCATTTGTCACTTTCAGTGGGCAATAATCAATAACTTGGCTTTGAAATAAATAATATAGCAGTCGCAATATATTATCTTTCAGGCTGGCCTTATACTAACCACAAAACAGGGTCTGGGAAGATGAGAAGTTTAGGTAAATGTTAAAAATGGAATGACACTGAGAAGAAGAGCTAAATGAATGAGTGGACAAAGCCTAATCCTTTCTTATCCTAATCCTTCTTCCCACTTTTGTCCCATTTTGTCATGTCGTTGAGCATGTTGCATGCTCCTTGTGGTGGTTGGAAAGTTTGCATCGTATTCACATTTTTCAGTTAGGTCAAATAGTTGGTGCAGGTTCCAGAATGTCTGAGCGACTTCAGATTATCTAATCTCCACTTATCTATAGTTGTGATAGATGATCTTTGTGGTCCCTTCCAACTCTACAATTCTATGATTCTATTAATGACGCTCCCTGCATCAGTCTCCCCACTCAAGTGAAACAAAGGCATTTACATCCTCCTCCACCATTCTGCCTCACATTCTTTATACTTCTCTCTTTAGAACAAAAGTGGGGTTTCAGGTCCTAGCGCCCAATGTAATATGGGCATGTTTAAGAGGATGTGTTCAGTGTAGAAGAGGTTGACTCAGTGCAAACAGGAATTAAGCAGGCAAAACAAACAGTCTTGAATTATTGAGGGGATGTTTACTGAGTTCTTGCATGGGTGACATAGGAGGTACTGCCAGGCACACCAGTGCCCACTGGCACTGTGTTGGAGATCCTACTACACACATGACAACTAATCCTGGCAACCATCAAGTTCCAAACTAATGCTGTGTTAGATGTAATTTCTCTACGCTGGACTCTGGTTTCCAAATTTTTTAGATATACAGTGGTACCTTGGGTTAAGAACTTAATTCATTCTGGAGGTCCATTCTTAACCTGAAACTGTTCTTAACCTGAGGTACCACTTTAGGTAATGGGGCCTCCTGCTGCCACAGCTCCACCAGAGCATGATTTCTGTTCTCGTCCTGAAGCAAAGTTCTTAACCCGAGGTACTATTTCTGGGTTAGCAGAGTCTGTAACCTGAAGTGTCTGTAACCCCAGGTACCACTGTAATATGTTAGATACAGCAGCTTGTGTAAAACAACTTCTCAGTCAAGTGACAACATTGTTGTGGCTGTGATACAGCAAGTGTTCTTTCTGCCTGCCAATCAGAAAAGTTTGTAAACAGTCATCATATTGATTAGAATATACAGAATTCATTAAACTGTGTAGACAAGCTCACAGAGTTAAGTTGCTTGGTGGAAAACGCAAAGTCATTGTAAGGCTGCCTCTGATTTGGTTCACAAGAGATAGTGAACCAGTGAAGATCTAGAAGACTGGAGCTTTCTGCACTGTTGAATTCAATACTTCACTCAGTAGATGCAAGTACTCTGTTATTTCAACAAATATCACAAAACAGCTTTAAAGCATTGCTAGACCATCAAAGATCTTGAATGTGATCTTTATCACCAGATGTCACCATCTCTATTGACACATGAAGCACAGTCAATAGACTTGTTATGTAAGAGTGGGGAAAGGATATCCTTGCTGTTACTTGCAACTTTGGTAAAAATGGCTGGTTAAGTGATCCTGTGCTGGTGAAGTTGTACACAGTCTCTTCTTCAGAAAACTCTACTAGCACCCTGGATCAAACTATTTAGTTTTGGTAAGCCAAAGAGAAGCACTACACTCTCACATGTGAAACTTCAGTAATTTCAATTCTGGGTGTTTCAAATTCACTGTGGGTCCACTGTGTAAGTCAAGGTCAATGTCACCATTCGTAAATAGAACTCTTGTTTATTCAAACTTCTGATTATTGTTTTTCTAACCTCCCGCAGGCAATTCAGATAAGTAAAGCTGTACTATGTTTAATATTTATAAGGCTGCAAGAGAACAGTGGGGAACCCTTAATTACAATGGAAATGGAGATTATGTACTTAAATATACTGGAGAAAGGCTTGAATCACAGCAGCATTTATTATAAATAACATCCCCCTATACAAGTCTAAAAATAATCTCCTTAATGCTTGTGTGTGTGCATGTGTTTGATATTAAAAATGACTGATTTAAAGGAATGTGCTTCACCTTCTTTGCCAAGTAAGAAGGTTTGGTTCCAGTATGCTCAGGCTTAAATGCTGCCAGTATTTCATGTTCGGATAGTCATAAAGTTAAAGGTTAATAGGCTGTACAAATGACAGAGTTTAAAGGGGAAAATGAGCACCGGGAAGATCTCTAGTACTTAGGCAACATTTTAAAAATGAAGCTTAGCTTCATTGTAATATCTTCTCTCATGATGTTGATCATTAGTGAGAATAATTCTATTTGCATAAGCAATTTCTTTGCCTATAGCCCATCTCCGCTTATTTTGAGGGTAATTGTGACACATACTGACTCATAAGCCTTTGACACACACCGACTCATAATCGTGCTCAGTGACATAACAATCTGCTGCCCTGGAAAATGTAACAGTGCAAATGTAAAATGGTGGCCTCTGTGCAATGATGAAGGGCAAGTAGATGTTGTAAATGGAGGAAGCTTTTCATACTAGAAAATGAGACTGGCATGGAGGAAAAAAATAAGAAAAAAACCATTACAGGTTAAAACCATGTGCAGTGAGATCCAAAGCAAGTCTACTCTGAAGTAAGCCCCACTGAGTTCAATTAAATATATTCCATTGTTAACATGCATAGAACTGTAGCCTTCTTTAACAGTCTCAGATTTGATTAGAGGCTTTCAGCTGCTGTGATTTTAAGAAATAATTGTGATCTAAACTTAGTTACAGTTAGTTGAAATCTGTGTTATCTTGGAATGCAGGGGCAGATGGGGCTCATCAACCTGGCAAGGTAGCCCATCTAGGAAAAAGAAACTTTGATCCTAAACATCTGCTGTCTTGCAGTTAAACTAATTTGTGAGAAATCCTTTGGAAGTAAACCCTGAGGAACAATTTGTACCCACTGCTTTGTGAAATATCTCCCAGAGAAGAAAAGGCTAAGGATTAAACCCTACACAAATCCAGAGTGGAATCCCTAAGGCAGTTGGATGGTGTCTTGTATGCCTCCTTCTGCCAACTCCTGCAGCCCAGCTGGTGCCAGATGTATTGCTTTGCTTTGGACCACACCAAGAGGGGAGTCTTGTCATCTGGGCAGCCCAGGATCTCCATACACACTGCCCAGGCTTGCACCCTGTGGAGGTCACTGCAAATACAGCAAAAACTATGTGGGAGGCACCAGCTACAAGTTATAAGTTCAACCTGATTGGCGTAAGGTACAAGTACTACAGGTTGTCTTCATTGGTGGAAGAGATCATTGTGTCTCACTGGTCAGCTATGGCTTAAGCGGGGCAGCCCTTGGTCAACCCATAGCAGTGACCAGAAGAATGACCACTGGGAAGAGCACAGAGAGAAGATATGTCATGGTGCATCTGCAGCAGCACAACCAGAGAACTTCATCTGTCCCAGTTGGAACCACACATGTTTATTCCACATCAGTCTCTGCAGCCACAGCAGGTACTTCAACCTTCCAACAGTTTGACTTCACACCCAAAGGTGCACACTTTCATTGTCTCCTGAGGCAGACAGATGCCAACAACAAGTATACTAATTCAAGAAATAGGATGCAACATAGTTTTAATGATAAATCCCTGCTTGTTTCTTAATTCTGCCCTCAGGATCCTTTTCTTAATTTGTATGCTACCAGTCTGGACATTTTCATGGTGCTTGAAATCACTGGAAATGTTCCAACACCAGAGTAGCTAACCTGTGGCCCTCCAAATGTTGTTAGACTCTTGCTTCCATCAGCCCCAGTCAAAATGGCCAATGGTCAGAAATGATGGGAGTTGTAGTCCAGGGACAACTGGAGGATCAAAGGTTAGCCACCACACAGGTTAACCACACCCTCTCTTGCTTTGTAGTCTCCAACGGATTTGTCATTGCAGGGAACTTTATGGAGGGGGGAAGAGCAGAAACTTGGGACACCTCAGCACACTCACCAAACTATTCCCATGATTCTTTTTGGAAGCTGTAACTATTAAAACAATGGTTTATTTCTGGTAAAGGATAGAGACGGCCCCTTTGATACTTGAGCCTGATAAGTGCTTAATTGGGTTGTCCCAAACTAGTTGCTTATTTTACCTTTCCAAGATTTAATTGACGTAGCTGGAAGTCAGGATCAGAGTGAAGAATAAGGCAATTTTTGACAATTTCCAACTATTCAGGACCTTGAATGCACAATCAGGAAAAGTGTACCCAAGAAGCTCACACGATTTTGGAGTTTCCACAATTGTTTCAATTCTTGAAACTAACTTAAAAGGTTGCACCGGAGTGCTCTTTATGCAAGCGGAACAGATCAATCTTATCACCATCTCTATGAATTTTAAATAATAGCCACTTTTCTTCTCTTCCTTGGCTAACTGTTGCATGTTCAGAAGCTTTCCTTTTACAACGTCATATTTCTTCCTTCTTTAATAGAAATTACTTTAATGGACAAGATGATGTTAAAATTTTGATTTAAATGTACTTGGGCACAGTGGGAACATCAGTATTTTTATATTTAGCCTTCAAAAGCTCAAGAAATTGTGTTCTCATTCTTGGCAGGAGCAACTTTGCCCCACCTCTCCTAGAAGAAAGAGACTCAGGTTGATTCCTTCTTCTGAGAGGGGGATAAGTGGATCACATGTGGCCTGAGTGGCCAATGAGCAGGGAGGGTTAGCCAGCTATTTAAGGCTGACTCCATCCCTCTTCACCTGGTCATCCTCACAGACTTGGTGCCCTTAGGGCCAGGCCTGCACAGCCAGCAGGACTTGGGTACACCAGCTAAGCTTCATTTACCCAGTGCTCACTTAACAAAGAGGGAGTTTTCTTCAGTCCTCAGCTGGGAGGCAAATCACCTGCTAGTTTACTTGGCCAGGGGGAGGGATACTTCACTCTCATATTTCCATTGATTCCCCCTGCCTGCGCATATTTATTTGGCTAATTGCAGATCCTCCAATTTGTTTTGTATCATTGCCATTATTTATATAATGAATTTTTCCCTGACAGGAACTCAAGACAGCTTACAGATAAAATAAGGACAGATAAAAACATAGATATAGTAATCATTAATTAATCTACCCTTGTTGCCACATAAAAAGTTGCCCTGAGTCTTCTTTCTAGGTATGGGGCCACATATCTATGTATATGATCCAACAGGAAAGGGGAAATCTGGTTGCCATATTTACTTCATGTGCCATCTGGAAAATATGATGTTGGCACAGGCAGCTATGTTGCTGCTTAACTGCAGTTTATATCCATGTGCACTTATATCTACCATTGATTTTAATGGAGGGCTAGCTGATCCATCTCTCCAGCCTTCAAGCCAGGTAGCCATATAGAGGTATGATATTGTCTGTCATGTTTTAGATCTTGAGAGAATAGACCTAAACATATCTGAGCTACCAGTAATAGTTGGAGAATGCTGGTTGTCATAGGGGTGACTTACTCCTGATTTGCCATAATGTCAATGTTCCATTTAAATATGAATTAAGATGATGTCACCTAGCATCCCTGGACATCTTTGCAACTCATTAGTGTTGCAGCTTTTTTTTAAAAAAAATAAGAAACTAACATTCTAAATATGTTCTTTTTTTCAAAAAGAGGCCATAACTGAAAGTTGAATGAGAAGAATGCTTTACTCTTTTATTAGTTCACTTTCTGCTATATATCTAGTCTGTATGCCAAGAAAAGTATAATCAAATGGCAAGTTATTGGTTTTTCAATAACACAGTTTTAAAAAGAGAATAAAATAGCATATCTTACCTGGCAGTATTTATGAAACAATTAATATTGCTAGTGTATTTTCCACTTCCTCAATATTTCATATGCCGTATCAGTTTTTATAAACCTAAAAAGCAGGCATAGGCAAACTCCGGCCCTCCAGATATTTGAGACTACAATTCCCATCATCCCTGACCACTGGTCCTGTTAACTAGGGATGATGGGAATTGTAGTCCCAAACATCTGGAGGGCCAGAGTTTACCTATGCTTGTTCAAAAGACTACAAGAAAGACTAATCTGAGAACTAATAAGGAAGTGAGGCAACACTTTGGGGCAGAAATACAGCATTCATGTTGTCTTATCCAATTCTCTGACACAAAATCAAATGAAGTTGTAATTCTATTGAACTTTAGGGAGATGTTTCTGAAGGCACAATTGACCGCAATATCTTGTTTTTAACTCTGTAGTCTTAAAATTTATACCCATATCTGTTAAGCTTAATTCCACCATTCCTGTTGAGATTTATAATCCTGACATGTTTCTAATACTTTGGTTTTGCCCCCAAATGACAGAAACAATATAATGCTCTCTCGCGCATAGAGAAACACATGGTGGACGTGATACTGCAGCTCATAATATATGGATATTTTATTGTGGTCACCAGCCAAACAACAACAACAACAATAAAATTATGTTTCCCCTATATTGCATTCTAACCTGACATCCATATATGTAGGATAATGAAATTACTGTGGAGTGTGAGGAGAAGGCCTGTATTGCATAAAGAGTTTAATTTGGTCTGGAGGTTTTTGCTTATTCCCTTTGATGTATCTCAGAAATCTTCCAAGTAAACCAGCCAAAGGACCGTTCTGGGATTAGTAGAGTGACCTGGTCGCTGTCCATGGTACTGAAAACCAAAGCTAAGTCATTCTTGTTTGTTTTATTGTGAAGTAGGTGCTCTTTCATAGCCTCCCTTGCAACCTCATTTAGCCAAGACCGATGAGGCAACAGCACACTGTAAATGTTACTGCAAGAAGCTATTCAGTTCAGTTTGTTTCTCTGGAGTCTGTATGGTGGCGATTGCACACTACTTGTATCTTCACTTTATTTCACCTGCACATACATAACGGTAGTATTTCGGATTTGCAAATCGAAGCCTTGATGCAACTGATTCCATTTATCCAGGGGCATCCTTTAATCTTAAATTCAGCAGCTCCTCTGGCATTACTAAGGTATGTGATATAAATCAGATATGAGAGCCCTTTTAAGAAACTGATTTTTGGCTCAATGGACCGTAACCACTTTGAAATCAATGATTATTTAGGAACTCTTAAAACTGTAGATAATTTAGCTGCTGTACACACACATATTGGTTCTATTTTCTTCTTATTGGTTTACATGTGAATAATCTATATTTGTCTGGGTCTCTCCTACACAGGTGGTTGAGTATGGATTATAGCAATTCTCCTTTTTTAATACACCAGGCAGAGCTGTAAAAGATTTCAGCACCATCCCCACCCTTAGAAAGAGACTTAAAGGGCAAAGTTGGAAAGTTTGGTGTTGCAATTCTACTCAATTTCAGTGGAATGTGAGGAGGTTCAGCCTCATGTGAAAGGGCCCTGGCATTTTGCAACCTAATAATTATCATATATTATTTTTCTCTCCACAGCTCTAGAAGCCTTGTGACCATGTTTGCTTCTTGACACATGGTATCAAGCTTTCTAGCTCAGGCTCAGATAACTACTCTAGAATTCGAGGGAGATCCACTTTTAAACTTAAAAGTGCCTCTAGTTCTCGTTGCTGTAGACCCTATAATATAGAGCAGTAGGTGGGAAGCTTTTTTAACCCTGAGGGTTGCGCTTCCTCATGGAAAGCCAGGCTGGGGGTGGTGGTGCCACATTTCAGTAGTGGGTGGAGCCAAAGGCAACACTGGACAGAGCATCAGTTGTTACTCTTACTTTTGTACAGAAGGCTACATTTCTATACACAAACACAAAAAGCACATGGGGAGGGTATAGAAGAAGACCATTGAGAGGTGTGACCTGGAGAGAGTTCTGAGAGTCAGAAAGAGGAGGACAGAGGACCACATTTGACCCCCAGACCTGTGGTTCCCCATCCCTGCTATAGAGTCAAAACTTGTAAGAGTGGGAAACTTCAATTAAAATATTTGAAAACAAGGAGCTATGTGTAGGGCTTCCAGTGGGCAGGGAAGGGGATTTAATAAAAATTAATTTTATAATTTCCCATTTATAATTTCACACATTTCCAAAGTTTTATATCTGGACTTTACATAGGACTGTGGCTTCCATGGAAATGGGGTCTCCAGTATGGTACCCTCAGGTTCCCTGCCCCTGTCTTTTTATTTTCATTTTCATTTTAGTTTTGTTTAATTGATGTTGTTCAAGCAGGAGGAAATCTCGGGGGGGGGGTGCAAACGTTGTCAGGTATTTTGGGCTATGTTATATTTGGTTTTAGGAATGTATGTGCTTTGCCTGTTCGAGGAGACTAGTGAGGGGCTGAGCATCATCAGTTTTTCTTCTGTGAAATTGGTTCTTTGTGGTGCCCACAGCAGTTTGGGGTTTTTTTTAGATTTCCAGGTGTACCCTCAAGCCAAAAAGGTTATGGACTTCTGACATAAAGCATCACAGCTGGGACCATAAACCATACTTCTACTACTATAATCTCAGGAGACCATAGGTAGAGTATTAATATGGAATGAGTACCTTCTAATTATGTTGGTAACAATCTTTGGTCCACCCTTCTGTTCAAACTTACTGGAGAACCCATTGGTTGGGGTTAAGCTACAATTAACTCCTTCCATAAGGGAGAGTCTGCTCTATCCCTCCTTCTCTGAAGATAGAATGATAGGAACAAGGAACAGGGTCTTCTGGGAGGTGACACCTTCATTATGCCCTCCAAGCTTTCTTGGTATCATCACTTAATATCCCCACTTGGCCACCTAATGACAGGCACACAGACCAGTTTCAGATACAGCCATAGAGAAACCCTTTCAGACACAGAGAAATCCTTTCCCAGTACAGTAAAGGGATCAGTCAACACTAAATCAGCAGAAGAAACTATCCCAAACAGTGCATTTACACAATTGATTCTTATGAACATTATCCAATTAATTATGGGTTGTAAAATAGTAATAAAATAATTCTTGTTTAAATCCAATGTTATGTGCAGTTCTACAAACACTAATTAGGGAACAAATATTATTGATGCATGTGGGAATGATGCTAATGAATGTGTGTTGAAGATCTGCTCCAGGACGACTCAGCAGGATGGCAACAAGTATTCCTTAAATACACATAGACACACTATGATCTCATGTGAAAGCTTAGAGGAATTTTTTTTTAATGCAGATTCAATCTGTTGCTGTTCTGTCACTTTCAACACACCATTGTGGAGTGGGAGAGCCATTCTGTAACAAAGGCGATTTCCTGGATGTGTGCAGTGCAGCATAATTCAGCCAAACATAACCATCCCATCCTTGAAATGGGACTTAGTTGCAATGGTTTTAAAATGCCATTAATTTTAAAGGGACATTAAATCTGAAGTGTGTTCTATTCTAGGGGTGGGGAACCCATAGGCCCTCCAGATATTGCTGGGCTCCAATTCCCATCAGACCCAGCCAGCAAGGCCAATGGTCATGGGTGACCACCACCTGAAGGACCACAAGTTCTCTGCCCATGTTCTGTGTCCTTCCATGGGAGCACCTGGGGGCTAGGAGCTCACATAGCCTGTCCACTGAGAAGCTGAGAAGGAGAGTGGCTGCTGAATCCTCTCCCTCCCATTCCAAATAAAGGTAAGATGACTTGCTACACACCTGGAAGAAGAAGGGGATGATGGAGAGGTCTCTACAATGTGTTATGAGAATCCTGTCCACATATGCAGCTCTGCACTGGCCTCCAACAAGAGGGGTGAATGTAATTAGCCCTGACAAAATGTAGTTGCTAGCTAAGCTCAATTCAAATCCAAGGAATTCAACCTGAAATCCTCAATCCACTTGCCTGAGAGTAAGACACACTTTATGTGACTTGCTCCTGAATAAACCTGCCTAGAATTGATGTCTTAGTCATGATTAACTTTTGTTAGATTGTACCCTACATGAGTAACAGTTACCAAGGAATTAAGAGTAGGAGAAGATATGTATATATGCAGTAGTAATTGTTGTTGTTTTTTACTCCAGGCATCATGGGAAATATTATTTTTTTTATTCCTTTTATTTATAAAGCATTAATTTGTATTGAATTAATTTGATAAAGCCACATGCCACACTTCAGATCTCGCAGACATCATACAGATGAGCAAGACTCTTCCACTGTAAAATAGATGTATGACTTTTCTCTAATCTCCTTTACGGGTACAGCCATCTAATGCACACAACTTGGCAATACAAGGTACCTCAGCAATATTTATTGCAGCATTCTGTGTAAGTAGTCCTCATTCTGGTGTCTTCTATTACTCACTGTGTTCTAAAAAAAAGTTATCTCAATTGAAAAATATATGATCAATGTTATTAGTGTAATCCATTCATAGCTTTATAGACCCCAAGTCTTTCAGGGAGTGTCATAAATCTTCAGGATGACCCTGGTAGGCAGGAGTTTGCTTCACAGCTGTGATTCAATGGATGGCTTTAAAAAATCACAGTGCTAGACAGCTCCCTGTTAGATGAGAA
Source organism: Podarcis liolepis (assembly GCF_965112155.1). Classification (NCBI taxonomy): domain Eukaryota; kingdom Metazoa; phylum Chordata; class Lepidosauria; order Squamata; family Lacertidae; genus Podarcis; species Podarcis liolepis. The sequence continues at coordinate 48,508,808 of NC_139556.1, read as the reverse complement.
AATCTGGAGACATTTGATCCAGCTCAATTCAACAACCCTAAATCCAAATCATGAAAATACAGAACCATGTACTTCACTCCATTTGCCAAATATGCACTGCTTTGCAATGCTTAATATTGAGTTACATGTGTAAACAACTGTGGATTTCTTATACCCACAATAAACTCTTTCGGTAATAGCATGAAATGAAACATTCAGATCCAGATATCACTTAAATCAAATGATTTAGGAGAAATTTAACTGTATGAATGAGTGCATATATATTTGTAACCAGTCCCTGAGTGGCACTGGATTAATATGCATCTGGCTTTCTTTTCAAACACAATTTAAACCATCTAACTGGTATAGCACACACCCAAATGAGCATGATTGCATGTGTGGATTCCTCACACTCTTTAAATACATCTCTGTCCCTTCTTTAGGCTTCTCAGCTTCACCTTGACACCACTTTTCTGGGTTTAATACCTCCTCTTCAGCCACCTCACCCAAGGTATGGTTTGAAGGTCCACAAAGCCACTACTTTGGTGATACTAAACAGGTATGGATCTGATCTGTACCTGAATGGGAATCACCTGTATGACACCTTGGGATCCATGGTGGAAGAAAGATGGTATAGAAAGGGAAGACAGTTAGTAAAAGTATTCTGTTAATGATATTCTGCTGTGTGTTGTTTGGCTTGCTTACTTGAATCATCTAGATTGCTTTGTGCAACAATATACAGTGGTGCCCCACAAGACGAATGCCTCGCAAGACGAAAAACTCGCTAGACGAAAGGGTTTTTCGGTTTTGCGTTGCTTCGCTAAACGAATTTCCCTATGGGCTTGCTTCGCAAGACGAAAACGTCTTGCGCTTTTTTAAAAAAGCCGCTTGAAGAGGCGCAGTTGCGACGGACTGTGCTTCACAAGACAAAAAACATCGCAAGACGAAAAGACTCGCAGAACGAATTCTTTTCGTCTTGCGAGGCACCACTGTATTTATGATGCAACTTGGTGTCTTTTTTTATTCAAACAGCAATCCCATCACATGCTACTTTTGCAAGTATCTTCAGCGGCATGTGAGGAGACACTGGGGAACATACCCCACCCAAAACAAGTCCTCTTGGGTATATAAAATTTAGTTCTGCAAGGTTTGAGGTGGGTGAGTGGGATGATGGTTGCAGGCCACAATTGTTGTTTTCCTGCCAGGGACTTTGTACGTTTCCCAACTGCATAAAAAGTAGGAAAATCAATAGCTGAAGCTTTCCATCACAGCATCTTCAAGCTGGGAAAAGTTTCCCCGTGGTGAATTTCCATCATGAAGCTGTTAAAGGCAAACATTCACAACTTGTATAAAATAGATTAGGAAGGCTTCCCATAATTTCCCTCTGTTCAGAGGGGAAAGTGGCTTGCATTTTTAGCAGCACCTGGAGAGTATGTAAGTAAATAAAAAATGGACTGGATAAAATATTAAACTAGAATTTTAAATAACACTGGAATCCTAAACATACTTACTAAGAAATCTAAATTATTTAAACAAATGTAAATTATTCCTGAGTGGATATATTTGGGATTGGATTGGAGCATTCATGTGAAATATGTATATGAAGCCTGGGGTCTTATCATTTGCCTCCCCCCACAAAATAGTAAAGATTTCAAGGGCCACCATTTCCCAGTTAACTATATATGCTGTATATATAGTAACATTTTAACTCGCAGTATGTCAGTCCTCTCATTTTGTTAACCTTCTGTTGTATAGGGATTCTGTATAGTAGTAGTAGCTTTGCTTGAAAATGTCTACATTTTAGGGTCCAGCAAATCACTACTGGAACTTTTAGAAATTCGGTGTTTTGCATATTTGAATGGACTTATGACATCCATTTTTAAAGTAAAAGCAAACAGCTTGCACTGGCCAGATAGGAATAATTTGAAGACAAACATGTGGGGAAACAATGTACCTGTCCTTTTCTCCTCTCTTTCCACAAAACAATACCCAACCTACCATCTACAAACCTTGCACACATAAATTTCACATATCCAAGGGGGGGGGGGTTAGGGAACATGTCCCATAATCAATGTTCCATGACATGCCTCTGAAGGTACTTTCAAAAGCATCATGTGATGGGACTGCTGCTCAAAGAGGAAGAAAGTGTCAATGCTTTCACTGGGCATGCCCAAAGCCACCTATTTGGGTAAACATCAGGCCTGACTCTATCCTTATGTCAAAGAGTCATGGGGAACCAGTGGAGCTCCAGGTATTATTGCACTACAACTCCTGTCTTCCTTTCTGGATGGGGTTGATGGAAGCTGGAGTCCATCAATAGCTGGGAAACCACACCTTTCCCATCCCTCAACCTGAGGCAGATTATTCTGGGTGTCATGAAGGGTCAGCAATTTGTTAGTCATTCCATTTATTATTGTTGATCCTTTACTCCCAAGGAGAAGCACTTTACTGCATTTATACGCACCTCCTTTCTGCCACTAGACTCAAACCTAGCTTGGGGCCTTCTCTAGATGTTCCTTCTATTGCACATTTATGATGGTTTGTGCTCATGATGGTATTGGGGTGGCTTTGCATGATTATGTTTCAGTACTGTTTGTGCCTGCAAACATTTTGGGGTGCATATTCCACCACAATGGTCTCCTTATGAAATGATGGCATAAAGTTCACTGGTTCTGGTTTCTCCATCAAAGTAGTGATTTGGAACCAGACCAGGCCTTGATAATGATGATGATGATGAAAATAATAATAATAATAATAATAATAATAATAATAATAATAATAATAATAATGTTTTATGTTCTTAACAATTTCCAAATATTGCCCATACTTTTTTTTTCAAAAAATCATTACATGCTAATCAAAACAAAATGAAAACACTCTCTCATCTAATGTGCCTTTAGAGCAAGATAATAGAGAAGGTTTCACAGTTCACTTTTAAGTTAGAGAAATACCATCCTGTCTGAGAGTTTGTAAACTGCGGTGTGTCCTCTGACTTCGGAAAGCCGCCCAAGGCAGCTGATCTACTCAAATTGAAGTCTGCTTTGTCTCATTGGTTTCACTGAAATCCAAGAGCCTCAGCTTAAGTGGGTTGTGGATCTAACTGGCAGCACTGGCTGGTCTATATTTCCATAGATGTTTATCTCACTCGGTACTCAGTCATGCCATTTTCTTGGCCAGGTGAAATCGAATCTATCTTCTCCTCCACCTCAGGCACTCTCCTTAAGGTTGCATAGATACTCAAGATCACTTAACAGCCTTTAACCATCTTGCAGTTGTTACAATTAAGTCAGTTAAAGTATGGTAAAGAGGTAGGTTTTTCTTCCCACGCTTTCACTGACAATATAAAGTGGAAATTATATATATGTTGGTGAATGTAAATGTATAACCAAGGAGGCCTGTTATTCTGGAATACCTATCACTGGGCACAAGGGATGGGACATAGGTGTGCAGCATTAAATGGATTCCTCTACATGTGAATGCATACTATGTGTCAAAATATGGGATGTAATAATAATAATAATAATAATAATAATAATAATAATAATAATTTATTTATATCCCACCCATCTGGCTGGGTTTCCCCAGCCACTCTGAGTCGCTTCCAACACAATATTAAAATAAAGTAATGCACCAAACATTAAAAGCTTCCCTAAAGAAGGGCTGCCTTCAGATGTCATCTAAAAGTCTAAAATGCCTCCAGCTTATTTGCAAAGGTGCCTTTAGTCCCTCTGGCATGACACTGTCCTTCTTGTTTTCCTGAGTGCTGAAACCTTCTAGCGATGGTGCCACACTAGAGGGCAAAGAGGGAGCTGTTCAAGTAAGTTGGGGGAAAGTGGAAGAGGTGCAAAATATTGGGATACCTTAACTTAGAATTCAAGCCATCATGTTTGCCTATATACAAATCTATGCAACTTGAACAAATCTAGCAATTGACTCAACCCATTTGAAACTTCTGCAATCAGGTTCCAGCTCTAACTGAGGGGAATGGACCCTGCCTGGAGACTTACAGCCCAAAAGGGCAGCACACGAAGGAGAAAGTCCAAAATGATCACGGAAACAGAGCAACTCCCACATGAGGAAAGGTTCAGAGAAAAGACAAGTGAGATGAGGCATGACAGAGATGTTTAAAATTAAGCCTGGTGTGGAGAAAGCAGAGACAGGAAAGTTTTTCTTCCTCTCTCATAACACTAGAATTTGGGGACATCCAATGAAACTGAACGTTGGAAGACAAAGGTGGGGAAAGTACTTCTTCACATAGTCAAGCTGTGGAATTTGTTCCCACAAGAGGTAGCGATGGCAACCAACTTGGGTGTCTTTAAAGGAGCTTAGACAAATCCATGGAGGATAAGGCTATCATTGGCTATTAACCCTGATGGCTATGTTCTATCTCTGGGTAGTCAGATATCCAGAGAATACCACTTGCTGGAAACCACAGGAGTGGAGAGGGTTGTTGCACTATGGTCTTGCTTGCATGCTTTCCACAGGCTTCTGGTTGGCCACTGTGAGGACAGGATAGTGGACTAGATGGGTCACTGGCCTGATCCAGATTGCTTCTCTTAGGTTCTCATGGGGAGAGAAAGGACACAGCAGAAAAGTACAGAAAGGAATATATACTGCACACTGTGTGGTAAATAATCCCAGTTCACTTAGTTATATTGTAAAATATGTAACCACGTGTTTTCAGTGCTTCCTTCCCCAATACACACAGAGAGAGAGCTAAAAGAAATTAATAGTTTGTTTGGTGTACATTGTTAAACTTGCCGTGTATTTCAGACTGGCAAAAATTGCTCTGTTCCACCTGAAGGTCCATTGAGCTGCGCGTCGCTCAGTCCAGGAAACGTGTTCGAGGCACAGTTACTGCTGAAATAGGGATGCTGAAATCCCATTGAGGTGAATGGTATTTGAGCAGCTGAACTGTGCCCTGGATTGCAAGCCAAGAGATGTCACTAGTTCTTCGCAGGACCCAGAAATAGAAACACTTCCATTCAGCCATCAATATTGCATAAGAAGAAGCTGGTCCTTCCAGACAGAAGGCAGGATCACTTGATCTTTGTCTCTTTCTCCCTTTGCATCAAATGCAGGGCCTTCAAATACACTTATTTCCTTTGAGTTTAAGACCCAGTAAGTGAAAGTGCTGTTAAAAGCAGTATAACCAGACAAGAACTTCTTGTGATGTTCATCAGAGAAAGCAAAAGTGGCTCCCTGTGGCTATTTTGGACTACAGCTCCCATCATCCCTATCTCTTGGTTGGGGTTGATCAGAGTTGTAGTCCAACAATATATGGCAAAGCCTGCCTGTACAAGATCCCTAGGTTGGTTCATTTGCCATTTGTATCATGCTAAGGCTGTGTACACATGACTGGTTTAGACACAGCTGGGTTGTTCTGTTTCTCAATTCAGGTCAAAACTGAGTGGGGGGGGGATCACAACAACATTTCGTAAGAAACAACAGGACATACACATAAAGTCATGTGTGTACTGTTTGCCAAACCAGCATTGGATGCAGAATAAATAGGAGTGGGTAAAAAGCCTAAATTCATGTATTCCAGAGGGCATGTAAGCATGTTAAGTTTCAATCTACTAGGAGTAACGGAGTCAGGCTTCCTTCTAAGTATGCATGTGTAGGATTGCACAGTTAGTTAAAGCAGCAGGGCTGGGCCAAGACATTTTGCTGCCTTGGTATCCTTCCCATTTCCATATAAAAAATACAAGGGGGGGGGCAGCTGAATCTGATTTCAACTTTGAGGCAACACACTTGCTTAGACTCAAGCTTGGGACACTCAGGGGATAGGGTTGGTCCACTGTTACCGCCCACCCTCAGCTTCTGCCGCCTAAGGCAGCTGCCCCACTCTGCCTAATAGTAGGACCAGCTTGCACAGCAGCCACCTTAAAAAAGAAGACGACAGATTTATTCTGGCGAAAAGTTTGGTGGACTAGGGCCTGCCTCATTTCCTAAGGAAGAATCCTGTAGCACCTTAAAGACCAGCAAATTTATAATGGTGTAGACTTGGGTGAACGACTTCTCTTTAATTAAGGTGCTGCAGGACTCTGGAGGTTTTGCAATAGCGTAAGCACAGCCTCCGGAAGCATGAACTTAATTCAAGCACCTCTTGAAGTGGGTACTAATCCACAAAAGTCTTATGTCACAATAAAACTGTTCGTCTTTAGGATGCCACGGGTCTCTTCTTTCTGGATCTCGGTGGAAAATGGACACAGTCACACGCACAGCAGTTGGACCCCAGAAGACTCCTGAACGGCCGCGTAGAATAAAGCAGAAACCACGGTTCTTTATCACAGGGAAGTCCAACAGAGGGCGCTATGTCCTTTAGTTTTGCTAAGGGGAAAACCGGAGCCGGGAAGAGTGCAAGCGGATTATTTTGGTTGCTCCACGTAATTAATTCCCCCAACGCACACACGCGCTCCACAAAGTGCTGGTGGCAACGCCATTCAAAACAATGTATATCCGATATATATAGAATTGAGGCAGTCAAACTAGTGATAGGCATCTGCTTTTCTTTTTGATCGCCGATCATGAAGACCATGCCAATAATTACATCTTGACTACACCAAGACTGCACTATAGCGGCAATGGGTTTGGGGGAGGGTGGCGGTGGGGGAAATCCATGTCTTACGTGACTTTCATTTGAGAACGATCTCGATAAGAGGAAGAGAGAGCCACGATTTCTCAGAAGCAGCAGCCACTTAGGCAAATCGGACTTATAAAGAGATCTATTCTGATCTGTCCCGTGGTTATTCATACAGCTACCGACTTCCACGGCCTGTGACTTTGCCGAGTTACATAAGCAAACAAACAAAAAGGGGGTGAGTGGGAGGAACAACAACAGCCACCTCCTTCTCCCAGCAATGACATTAATAGGAACTTCTATTTCATTACATTTTTCATATCTTTTCAGCCAACTATAATGCTCTCGGTGAGTGGATGTGCGTCTAGATATATTTCACAGGTCATCTTCGAAGTCTATAAAGACCAATCTTCATTTTCTGCGAGACCCAGATGTGACACTGGTCAAAAGCTTGATTTCACCCAGGGTGGTTTGTTTCTCCTTAGAGGCCCCTCGGCAGCATCTTCATGTTTGCCCGGTTTTTTTGAAGGCATCTCAGATAAGCCAAGCCAACACTGTTCTAGAGCGGGGTGTCGATAAAGTTTTAACGCGGATTTCTGTCTGAAAGCAATGACGTGATCCATGATGCTTGTCCTCTTCCCCAGTAGTAGTAGTAGTAGTAGTAGTAGTAGTAGTAGTAGTAATAACAACAACAACAACAACAACAACAACAACAACAACAACAACAATAATAATAGTGTGAAACATTCGGAAAATGTGTCTTTAATTTTAGGAAAGATTCGTAGAAGGGCAATATGGGTATGGGAAAGGGGTCCGTGACTCTAAAAAGAAAGAAAGAAAGAAAGAAAGAAAGAAAGAAAGAAAGAAAGAAAGAAAGAAAGAAAATTTGCAAAACTGGTAGGTAGGATGTGGCAGGGATATCTGGAAAAATATGGGAAGCAAAACGAACTATTGTAGCTGAATGGATTTTTTTTCAGTTGCAAAGTAGTGACTTTGATTAGATTCCCACGATCGCTTCCTTCGATTTCCTCGTGTCAACAGCAAAAAATAGATGTGTGCAGGGATGCCAAAGTATTTTTAAGTTCAGGGTTTTCTTTAAAAAAAGGGGGGGAGAAATTTGCTTCTGTTCGATCTACCTTATAAGCACCCTTCACATTTCTTACCAAATTTGTTCCCCCCAGATTTTTTTTTACCAAAAAAGCAATAAACCTAACTGCAAAAAAGAAAAAATAAATTCAAACAAGGCGCATTAGAGGAGAGTGTGTCCGGCGTGTGAATGTAGAAAGCACTGTGTCCTCCACATATGTTTTATTCTGTCCCACTTTTTAAAAAAACAACATTTTGGCAAGTAGCAGGCAACCTCTTTTGTTAGGTGAAACCTCCAAAACTACCTGAGCATAGTTGTGCGGCGTTCTTGCTTTAAATTTACATTACCTATATTTAGGAAACCATATTCAGTCTTTAACAAGGTGATCCTACAGTGTATATTCAGAAGCAAACCCAGCTAAGTTCAAAGGAATAGGATTGCCCTAAATCTATTTTGCTTAAACATGAGAGAGTTCAGAGGATGCAGAAAGCAACCTAATGAGAGACAGACCGGTTTTACATGAATGAAAAACCTCTACGCAGAATATTCACAACGAGCAATAGCTTTAGGCTCTTAGACTTATCCTCGCTCCTAAACATATTTGACTCACCGGAACCAATGGGGCTTAAGTTCTAGAGTATATTATTATTATTATTATTATTATTATTATTATTATTATTGATAGGTGCATCTGTGGCCTTTTGGCGTCCGTGGCGAGGAACACTTTGCTTTCACCCCGTTCCTGTTCATCTGGTCTTTGGCTGCTGGTGACGTTTGGTTTGGCAACAATTATCTGTCTTGATCTATAGAGAGAACAGTCTATATCTATTTGGATCCGATTCTCCATTTATCTTTATTTCTCTCTCGGGAAATAGCTCTGTGGAGAAGCTTTGAATCTGACACGTCAATTGCGAGCGCCTTCTCCAAAAGGCCAGCATTTTTTATTTTTTTTATTTTGGTTTTATTTCGGTTTTGAAGTGATCGAGCTATGGATCCCCTGGGGAAAGGTCACATCCCACGTCGAAGCTTTTGTGGGGGGGGGGAGAGAGATGGGATCGGTGGTGTGGTGCTGATGGTGTTGGGGTACTTTTCCACCCCGAGGGCTCACCCCGGATGGGATGAAGCTGCTCTGGAGAAGGGCAGCGCCGGCTGCCCCGTTTTAGGCAAACGGGATTCGCTCCCGCAGCGCCGGGGAAGCGAACCAGAGCAAGGCTGGGTTTGGCTGCTGCTGTCGGTGTGTCGGAGGCGGCCAGCCGAGTCTCCCCCCGCCCTCCAATCCTTGGGGAAGCAACCCCATGGAAAATCCCTGCCGCTGCCTCCTGCCCCACCCCTAACCCCATAGCGCAGAGGAGGTGTCCAGGCTGGCTGGCAGGTTTGGCGTGCGACCCTCCTCCTGATCTTTCTTCCGGAGGGTCAGGGGTAGGGGAGTTTGTACAGAGTGAGCAGTGTGTGTGTGTGTGTGTGTGTGTGTGTGTGTGTGTGTTGCAGGGGGGTCCTCACTTTGTGCGTCCTCGTCGCCCCTTCCTCGGCGCGGCGGTTCTTCAACCGAGCCAATACCCTTTTGTGCTAATAGCCCTGTCCTCATTTGCTGCCTAATTGGACTATATAAAGCCAATAAGAGGCGAGCTCTCGTAGCCTGGAGCCAAAGGACCAAATCGAAGGGGGGCGTGGAGGCAGCGAGAGATGGACGGGGCGGCGGCGGAGGCGGCGGGGAGAGGCGAGGGAGGGGGGTGCGCGCCGCCTGCCTCTCGCTTCTCTCCCTCTTCTCCCTCACTCACTCTGTTTTGCCCTGCCTAGTGGCACTGGGGGAGTCCGGGGGCCCAGCCGACGCCGCCGACGCCTTGCCCGGCCCGAGGCCGCTTGCCACGCTCCGCGCCCCAGCGCCGCTGCCGCCGCCCAGCGCCACCCCGCTGGGGTTGACATTTGGATTTCCGCGTTAGCATTCGGCGCCGGGTTGACGCAGGAGAAGCCGCAGCAGCAGCACCGGCAGGAGGAGGAGGAAGAGGAAGAGGAGGAGAAGCGGCCCCCACGGACTTCCAAGTCTCGCTGCCTGCCTGGCTGGAGGACCGGGACTCGTCCGGGTGTCGTGCGGCCCCCACCTCCACTTCATCCCTCTCCCCTTCCTTCCCCCTGCCGTCCTTCCCCCATGCCATCGGCCAACTCGGAGCCACTCCGGAGCGCAGTGTGAACGCCGTCCCGCGGACGTGGGCAACGTGGGAAGGATGCCCGAGACCGGACAGGACGCCCCCGGCAGCCAAGCCCAGCCGCCGCCGCCGCAGCAGCAGCAGCCCCCTCCGTCGTCGCAACCCAAGGAGTCGCCGTTCTCCATCAAGAACTTGCTCAATGGGGACCACCCCAAGGCGTCTCCTAAGCAGCCCCGGGCGCTCTTCCCTCCGGCGGCCAAGGGGGCTCTGGAGGGAGCCGGCTTCGCCCTGTCGCAGATGGGTGACCTCGCCTTCCCGAGATTCGAGATCCCGGCGCAGAGATTTGCTTTGCCTGCTCACTACCTGGAGAGGTCCCCTGCCTGGTGGTATCCTTACAGTTTGACGCCCGCCGGAGGCCACCTGCCTAGGCCAGAAGGTACTGGAGATCAAAGTCCTCTCTCCATCTCTCTCTCCCTATTCCCCTCCCCAGTCTATTCAGCCCCCCACCCACCCATCCATTTCAGTAACCCATACGAGCCAAAGGGGTCCAGGTCTCTTCCTGAAGGAAGCCCAAGTCTTTGTCACCAAGATGATTGGACTCCATCTCCATTGCTCCGTTGTGGTTTTCCTCGGTGGTCTCTGCTCTCCAGGGTCAGCCAGGTCTCCCCTTCTCCCAAACAAGCTCTCCCCCGGGGCAAATAAAGCCTTCCAGGTGTGAGCTAGGGTTTCCCGTATCAGTGAGAAGTAGCGATGTTTCCTTAGTCATCACTGACTTGTAGGCACTCGCCAGAAGAACATTTATTTAGTTTTGTGGAGATCAAAGGTTGGCTTTCGTTTCCTCACCAAGAAACTATATGCACTGAACGGAGTCCCCCACTTTCACCCCTCTTTGCGCCCCATCTGTTACTCTCCTCTCCCCTCCAAGTTTGGTGCCCCTCTAATTTCCACGGGATTTATTCAGAAACAAGAGGCATTTATCATACTGTATCTAAATATCTTCTCTCTGGTTCCGTCTCTCGTCCCAACCACACTTTCTTGGAAGGAAGTCCCATGAAATCCCCCACAGGACTTGCTTCCAAAGAAGTGTAGCTAGGATCCGACGAGGCTTACTCACAAGGAAATCAGCCTATCAGCTAACGGTGGGGATGTGCCTGAGAAGCAAGGAAAAGGCCATTTCAGGAAGTTCATTGACTTCCACGGTGCTCATGCTCAAGTTAGGAGCAGTTAGGATCGCAGCCTTTCGGTGGAGGAGCCCACGGCTGCAATCCTTAAAAACTCAGAACTTGAAAGTCAGCTCCATACAGCTAAATGGCACTTGCTCTCCAGCCCATTGCAGGAAGAGGAGGGAGTCAAGGCTGCTGGGTGGAGGGCAGGAGGAAGATCCACAGTGCTCAATGGGGCTTAGTCCTAAGAGAAGTGTCCTAAGAGGAATAAAAATGACTTCTTCCCAAGCATACACGTATTGCAGATCTCCCTGTTGTCCTACTCAGAACAGACCCATTGAAACTAATGGACCTAACTTAGTTATGGCCATTCATCTCAATGGATCTACTCTAATCATTCTGTTCTCAGAACTGCCATCATACGCATTTTTTCCTTTACCGAGCAGAGAAGTCCTATTAACTGAATCAAACTTGCCAGGTCTATTTCTCGGAAGTGTCTCTGCAGAGTCACCCCGAAGAGGCAGCGTCCCAGCGTCCTCCTAGGTGCGTTTCCTCGGAAGTAAGCCCCAGCTGTGTCCCACTAGGCTTACTCCCTTGTGAGTTCAGTCACAAGCCCGCTTTCCAGGGAGTGAGCTCCACTCCGCTCAGCAGGGAGGAGAGAGAGAGCGAGAGCGAGAGAGAGCTTGACAGTCGAGCAGGGCTGACGGGGGCCTCGCTGGCTGCTCGGATCTTGACTTTTGCTCTTTGTGTGCGTGTGTCTTGCTGTTCCTCTGCAGTTTCCGTGGACAAAGCCTTCCTCAGAGACTCCTCGCCGGCCTCGGTGGGCACAGACAGGGACTCCCCGGACGAGCCCTTGCTGAAGGCCGAGCGAGAGGCGAAGGAGCTGGACTCCAAGAGCCCCGACGAGATCATCTTGGAGGAGAGCGACTCGGAGGAGGTGAAGAAGGAGGAGAGCGGTGCCGAGGACTGGCCAAAGCGCGAGTCGGAGGCGGGCAGCCCGGAGAAGAAGCCTTGTCGCAAGAAGAAGACTCGCACCGTCTTCTCGCGCAGCCAGGTCTTCCAGCTGGAGTCCACCTTCGACATGAAGCGCTACCTGAGCAGCTCCGAGCGCGCCGGCCTGGCCGCCTCGCTCCACCTCACCGAGACTCAGGTCAAGATCTGGTTCCAGAACCGGCGCAACAAGTGGAAGCGGCAGCTGGCCGCCGAGCTGGAGGCGGCCAACCTCAGCCATGCCGCGGCGCAGCGCATTGTCCGGGTGCCCATCCTGTACCACGAGAGCGCCGGCGCCGACGGCGGGGGCAGCGGGGCGGGCGGAGGCGGCGGAGGCGGCCCGACGGCGGCCAGCGCGCCTGTCAGCCAGCCCCTGCTCACCTTCCCCCACCCCGTCTACTACTCGCACCCCGTGGTCACCTCCGTGCCGCTCCTGCGGCCCGTCTGAGAACTGGGCCTAGCTCAGACGGACAGGGGACGAGTCAGGGAGGCAGGGAGGGAGGGAGGGAAGGAAGGCATGAGAAGGGGTCATGAATGGATGGAAGGAGGGTGGCTTCTTTAAGAACCGCGTTGAGGGACAGCCACCCTCTCTTGCCTCTCGCAGCCCAGGCCTCCGGAACGAAGCATCGCCCCCCATCACCAAGGACCAGCAGGAACCAAGCAAAGATTTGGCTGTGTAAGTAGCGCCCGGATGCTCTGCGCAACGCCGGGCGTGGAGAGACTGTTCTCCTTCGCGGTTCGCTCCTTCTGCTTTTGGGTTGTTCAGGAGGAGGACAGAACAGTCGTGGTGAGACCACCACAGAACTGCAACCCGGGCTCTGTAGAAGTAGAGAGTGGGGGCTGATGAGAGTGCTTGGCTTTGCTCTGCTTTAAGATGGATTTGGCTATTTAAAAAAAATATGGAGAAGCGTTGCGCAAAAGGAGATCACCCTCGTGCATTGGTGGTGGTGGGGAGAAATCACGTGTCCAGATGGTGCCAAATGCTGGCGGGGAGAGGAGGGGGTGCTATGTTGCTTGGAAGCCTCCTGGCCTTATGGCCCTGGTCCACTTTTGAAAGGATCTGTTGGTCCTAACTGCCCGAGTCTCCAGTTCTCTGGGATCTCTAAGGAGAAACGCGGCAAGCGCCACCGTGAACCATTTTTGACTTGATTATTTATGACACTCCTTATTTTATTCCCTGTTCCGGGTGCGTATATCTTTAGTTCTTTCTTTCTTTCCAGAATAATCATCATGATAATCATAATAAAAAAAGATGTTGTGGAGAGCTGTAGTTCTTTGCCTTCCCCGGTCCCCCGTTTCTTCTTCAAAGCAGCAGCTCCTCTGGTTTATACCGCTGACCTGTGCAATATCGTACGATTCTGAAAGCACTATAGGGTGTATTTTTGTGGGGGGGGGGAGTTGTAGGTGAGGAAATGTCGGGGTTTGGGGGGGGAGAAGTGCACAAATATATCGTGGGAGACAAAAGGGGGGGAGCGGACGAAAGGCAGCTGCTCCTGAACTCCAAACTTCACAAGAGGTCGAGGGTGTCGGGCGCTTTAAGTGATGGACAATCAGTCTCTTTAAAGACGAATTGTAACTTATTTGCTATTCTGTACAGCTTTCTTGTCAGTTTCAAGGAGGGCGCGTGGGGGTTTTTCGCTTGAATGGGGTGGAATCTCGAATTCTTTCGTGTCAGTCTTTCTCACCTGTTGTCTGACAAATTATTTCCGGGCCTCCCCAGATTTATTTCCCTCCCCACCTTCTCCCTCTCTAGCAGGGATCAGTCCTATTTTTAAAATTTAAAGAAGAAGAAGAAAATATTGTTATAAGAATTCAGTGTCGTGATTGGAGGGAGGGGCGGGCTGAAACAAATAAAGAAAACCTGTTCATTACTGGTGACGATGGTGGTGTTTTGCTTGATTATTTTAGAAACGGAAGGAGGGGACTTTGGGAAAGGAGAGATAACAGGTGTCCTAAACCGTCTCACTAGTGGGACGCAGGCAAGCCCGCCTCTCCAACTCCAAGGGATCGCTGCCTGCAGAGGTAGACAGAGGAGTCTTTGTTCTTCCCCCCCAAAAAAAAAAAAAGGCGGGGTGGAGGGAACGAGCCGGCTAGGTTTGCCTGCGCAGAGGAGACTTTTTCTAAAGCAGTTTTTAAAAAAACAAAAACCCTCCACATAAGTCGAAAACGCCTGTTGCTGAGACTAGCAGGCGTTTTAGGGGCGTTTTATGGATAATCGGCTGCGCCTTCGAAGTCCTACGTGCGGTCTCAGGTAAACGTTTCTGCTCCAGATCATCCATTCACAAACAAAACGACGTATTTTGGCTAAATTTACAGACCTCGTCGCTTTCGGTAGGAGAAAGAATCAGGAGACTGGGATAAAACTGAGAATCAGAGCAAAGAGGGATTTTTTGTTTAAGGATGAGAATAGATCGGTGGGTTGTGGAGCTGGGAGGGTGGGGAGAGGGATCTTTGTCCTACAGAGAAGTCCTTAAAAAATAAATAAATAGGGGAGACTCTTGTGCTTGCAAGAACCTATGCGCTCTACGTCTGGTTTCGGCCCTTCTCCTCTCTCTCTGGAGCGTTCTGCAGTAGATAGCAGGCTGATGGCTTCACACGCCGCGAGCAACGGGTTAAAAAACCCCTAGCGTCACAGCTAGAGACGGAGAAAGGCAAGCAGAGGGGAGGATTGATTTGCACAGCCTTTTTGCGCGCTGAAGTGGGCAGCGCGCGCCGCTTGTTCCAACTGTGAGTCGCCGCGTGGTCTCCTCCTCTCCTGCAGCTCAGCATTCGAACTCAGAACCCTGAGCCTTCGCCAGCATCAGATTGGTTGACAGAAACTTCTAATCGGGAAAGACGCGCGCTTGGTCCTTTTTTTACTTTTGGAGAGACTCCGACTCTGGAGCCTTTCTGGTGTGCCTGGAACTCTCCAAGCGCACGGGGGCCGGGATTAGATTTCCAATCCGAGTGTATCTCTGCTGCAGAACTGCTCCAAAGCCACAACACTCTGGGGCTGATTCAAGGCACCTTATACCCTAATGGAAGCCCCTTCCTAGTCCTACTTTGAATCCGATTTCACTCCGGTTTGCCAATGTAAAATGTTTCTAAGGGACAAATCAGGCTGCTGGAGCTTTCCATTCAACTCCGAGAGAATGAAAATCATTGATGCTTACTACAGCTTTTTAATGAATTTGCTCTTCAGCAGTCCATCCAAGGGAGGGAGGGAGGGAGGGAGGGAGGGAGAGAGAGAGAGAGAGAGGAAAAAAAAAGGGTCATGGTTCTGTTGTTATTCACTCCAGAGAAAACTTACCCAGATAGTATTTTTCTGGGCGATTTTTGTTTTCTTTGTTCCATCTCTTGAGCTCAATTGGTACAGGGCGTGTGCTCTTCAATAGATCTTTGGGGCCCGCTTTGAGAGATAATATCGTTTTCCGTTTATAGAAAACTGTCGTGAATAATTCTGTGTGTGTATGTATGTATACAGTTGAGGCAAGGTTTCACCAGAAAAGAAAGAAACAAGAAGGAAGGAGAAGAGATAACCATTTATTTTCCTTTCGTTTGGGATTAAAACCTCTTGGCCTGTGTGATAAATGGAAAATAAACAGAAATGTAGAGTCAAAATACGATCTTCCTTGTGTCACCTGCAAACAAGCTGATGCCTTTGGGCTGTTTGCAATACTAACTTTGGGCCAAGCCACTAGCAATCCATTAAAAAGCCCTGTTGCAACAGCAAATATCTCCTTCCATTGGCGAACACCCTGCCGCAATGTTATCAAACGCCGAGAAAAATAACTTCTCTATTTGTGGTTAGTGCCTAGAAAACGGTTCCTGGCTCACCCTGTCTTTACTCAATCGAGAAAGGACCAGTTGGAGGCGAGCGCAGCTTGTTGCCCCCCCCCCACCTTATTTCTTTATCTTTCTTTTATATGTTACACCTGCTTCTGTTGCCTGCAATTCCCCCTCCCCTCTCTGCCAAAGCGTTCCGGTTCAAAATTGCAACAGAGTCCATATCTATTGGCTGAGACGCGAGGGTTTCCCCACTAGCCTATGTGTCCAGGGGTCAAGGCCTTATAACGCAGCCTTCTACAACATGCCCCCCCATAGGGCTGTGGGGGTTGTACAACGCAGGTTCGCCAGTGTGAGAGCAGGATGCTGGTCTGATCCAGCAGACTCTTTTTAAGAACATAAGGAGAGCCTTCTGCATCAGACCAATGACCCGTCTAGTCCAGCATCCTATTCCCACAGGGGCCAACCAGAGATTTTGGAGTACAACTCCCAGCAGTTTCGGCTGGTGCTCATGGTGCGTTGTAGTCCAACAACAGCTGGAGGGCTGCAGGGCACCAGTTTGGCGAAAGCTGCTGCGATTTAACGCGAGGTGTCCTCAGACACTGCGATTAGGAACCTTTGGCTAGCTAGACAGTCAGTTGGTAGGGAGCAAGTCCTGATCCGCAGCCCACTTAATGACCCCAAATTTCTCCTTCATAAGACCAACGCACCCAGTGCAGAAACCTGTAGTCCCCTCAAGCCGCTGACTTCAAAATCAAACTCCGGTGCGCAGTGAGGAAATGGAGGAATGAGTGGACAGGTCTTGGGCGCCCCTACGCCTCTCATTCTAACAAGAGGTTGACCTGAGGTCCATTCTCTCTGAAGGACCCCAAGCAGGGGCTGCTCCTTCCTCCAGCCCTCTGAAGGAACCCGCTGGAAGGGAAGCTCAACTTCCTCAGGTCTGTTGATCTGCCCCCTTCTCTCTCTCTCTCTCTCCCCGAGGCCCTTGCTTAAGTATAATTTCAGCTCCCTTCAAACGCAATCTGGAGCTCACTGAAATCAAGGTCCAAGGACCCACTTTTTTAAAAAAAGGAGAAGAATAGATCCAGGATGGACTCCTCCAAGTCTTGCTTGAAAAAATAAAAGCATCCACATTTCATCAAGCCAGAGATGTTTTAGTAGCAAGTGGGAAACGGCCACCCAAGAGCAATTCCTGCGCGTCATTGCGCGCCAGCTGTAGGCGTTTGCGTGGAGAAGTCCGGCGCGCGACCATAGACAAACTTGCTTCGGTCTGCAAAGTTTGCCGGAGTGCTCTGGGCTGTTGAAGGACCAGGGTTTTGATCTGGCGGTTAAGTAAGAGCCCTTGCTCACCCTCTCTTTCTAGGCCCGCACTTGGCCATCCCTAGCCAGGGCGCAAGGAACAGGCCTTCCCCGAGCCTCTGACCTGAGATCACATAGGCTGTGCTTGGAAATGTCAAACGTTTTATATGCAACGCGTGCGTTGAACTGGGGCTCCTTTATAGTGGACAGTAAAGAGGGCTTATTTCTCTTGTAAAAAACAATAGGTGGAAGTAGCCACTCAACCCCAATGGATTGTTGTACCTTTTATTTAAATAATAATAATGGTTCCAAACAAATCTCTTGGAAACCACCAAGGCAAGCCTGTTTGGTCTCAATTCAAAGGCAGTTGCTGCCATTTCTTAATCTGCAGCCACTCCACCGCCACTTCTCTTTATTGCCGAAATTGGACTCTGACAAATCTCTGCCTTTGTTTGTCATGCAAGAGAGGGAGAGTCTACTTTATCTTCCCCTGTTCCCTTCTGTCTCTCCTCTCCCCCCCCCCACCTTCACCATTCCTTTCTTTAAAGCTCCAGTGAACAGGACTCGCTCGGATGTTTGTATTAGCAACATACATGTATTTCTTTTATTTAGGAGTAAATAGAGGCTTGCTGTGTATAGGCAACAGCAGGCACCAAGATATAAAACTTCCTCGGGACGTCAGATCTGGCGGGGGAAGAATTCAGCAGACTTGGCGGAGATTAAAACGCAGAGCACACGCCGCCTCCAGCAGCCAGCAGCTCTGTAGAGTTTAGCAGAAGAATTGAAAGAGGTAATTCGATTAAAACATCTTGCTCTGTGGGGAAGGGGTATTTTACACGTACCTTTTTAAAAAAAGTTTCTACCTCGTCCTTGGACCCGGAAAGTAACGCGAGAAGGACGCTGGGCGGAGAGGGGAGAAGGTAGGATCAGTTTGAAAAAGGAAAGAAAGTTGGCCAAATAAACCTAGCTATGCATACTGTGAGATCGGAGAGGGGAGTAAAATAATAATAATAATCTGCTGGAAATTCAAAACGGGGGTGGGTTCCTCCCTCAACCTCCGCCTGCCTCCCTCCGCCCCGGAATCTGCTGCAAGTGTCTCTGTAACAATCACTTTGCTCTATCGACTTAGCATAGTGTGTGCAAACGGAATGAGAAGCCCATTAAGAGCATTAACAGATTGGCCTGGCATAATACAGCAGCTCATATTGATCGCCAAACGTCTGTAAAATATTGTTTCAAATGAATCTATTGTTCCTGTGTGCTCTTTTCGTCAGTGTTGATGACCTTGGGATGCTCGCAAACAGGCAAATTATCCTTTCAGGGCTCAATCTGATTAAGCAACCCTCCTTTTCTCCCCTTACATCCTTGCTAACTTGGCAATGAGCAGCGGGGTGGGGTGGGGAGGGCGCAGGATATATAGGCGTTCCGTGGCAGAGCTCTGAGGTGGGGCAGGCATGAGGTTCAGAGCCCAGAGCAGGGCTGAGCAGACTTCAGGCTTGGCGGGATCTGCTTTGGGTTGTGGTTTCGCTTTAAAATAGAATCATGAAATCCACCCACCGGAGCCTGGCGCAAAAGTCATTCCTTTAGATTGAAAGAATTCTGAACCCAGAAAAGGATTCTGAGTGTAAAAACCGAATAGTGCCCCAGACCTTCCACACTCAAATCCTCTCTCCCCCTCTTCATTTCAGCTGGGTTATTTAGGGAGGAGATAGCATTTGGTTGCTGCCATTGTTTAAATAATCGCCCCTGAGGAATCCTTGCTTATCTACTTCAAATCACCCAGAGATCTATCAGTAGCTCCACATTTCTGCCCACCACTGGCCTAGAGAACAGTCATTACAGGGACACCTGAAATGCAGATCTAAGTTTGTTTAGTCTTGTGAAGCACTCTGACGCTTACTCCCTAGCAAGCCTGCTTAGGATTACACTGTTGGGTGTCCTTAATCATAGAATTCGTTGCCTACCCTTGACTGTAGTCCAGGGGCGCCGACTTATAAAAAATATTGGGGGGGCCCATACCGGGGTCCTGCCGCTGGTTCGCTCGGGTAGCCGGGAGAACGCAGTTCGAGGTGGCGGTGTTGGGGAGAGACCCTCGCTCAGGGCGCCACTAGACTTGGCGGCCGGCGGCCTATCTGGGGGGTTTTGGAGCGTATTTCGGCGGAGCGATTGGGGAGGAGGGGGCTTGTTGCCGGATTCTTCAGCTGAGCCGGAGATCCGCTGCTGGGGGTCCCTGGGCCGAGTTGTGAGCACGGCCTGCTGAAGGGAGATCCAGGCGATTGCGCGACGGGGACGGCCGGGGCTCTCCGGCTAGGGCGCGCGGCTGGCTGGCTGGCGAGGGAGCAGGTGGGGAGGAGGCGGGGGTCCTCACTCTCTTAGGAAACGCACCCGTGCGCCCGATTGCCACAAAGTCCGAAGGGTGCGTGTGTGGAATTAAAAAGCAAAAACGAGATACGGGCAGGGCAGGCAAAGAGTTTTCTGCAAGAGGATGGAGGGCAGGTTGAAGAGAAAATCACCATAGGCGCCGACTCCATGGGGCCTGAGGGGGCCCGAGCCCCCTCAAAAATTCGTTTGGGGGGGCTCAGCCCCCCCAATAATCTCGGGCGGCGGTGGGCGCGTCCGCGGCTTTTATAGGGCGCCCGGCGCGCACCAGCTCAATAACGGGCACCGGTGCGGCGGGGGGCGCCGGGCCGGGGGAGGGGGGCGGCCGGCCTGTCTCCTTGGCAACCCCATTGAGCAGCGCCGGCTCCCCCGGGAGGGCCATCCCCCCGCGCCGCCGATCGCCAACACCGCCGACGCTGTGGCTGCCCGAGCCCGAGCCCGAGCCCTACCCGGAGCCCGAGCCCGAGCCTGAGCCCAAGCCCGTCAGTCAGTCAGTCAGTCAGTCAGGAAGGAGAAATGGGGAGGGAGACGAGGGAGGAAAATTGCGCGCAGGGTGAAGAAAGGAGAAGGGCGAACGAGACGAGCTTCCAACCCAAAAAAGGGCTGGAAGACTGGGAGGATGAAGGATCGGGAAAGAAAGCGACGCCTTCCCCGCCCGCGACGTCGCCCGCTTGTCATTGGCAGCGCAGCGGGCGCCCAGACAGCTGCGCGGCTAGCAAGGTGCGCCGCGTAGAGCACGGCCCTTGTGTGGCCCGGTGGCCAGGCAAGCTCGGGCGGGGACCCCCATGCGAATCTAAGACGGGAGAAGAGGGCAGAGCAAAGGGGGTCCCTTCCCCAACTTCCGGCTCTGAGACTTCCCTGCGCCCCAGAAAAGCGAAAGGATTTTCTCTTCTTTTTTTTTAATAAATATTTTATTAAGTTTTCAAATACAAAGTTAGAAACATACACTGAAGAAAAAAGTAAAAGAACAAGAAAAAGAAAAGAAGAAAAGAAAACCAACCATTCAACACATTTTTAATATAACTAACTGGACTTCCTCGCATCTCCCTTACCCTGCATTCTTTATAATAAAGATATCAGCAAATTATTACCTTGTTTCGTACCTTATTTTGTACTTTTCAAATACTATACCTCTAAATTTAACATACTTTTCATCAGTTACTTATATCTTAAATTAAACATAGTATTACCTTAGATTTTGACCTTTTCTTACTTAAAATATAATTTCCTGTTTCCCAAATCTAATTGCTGAAGCTATAGTTTCCGAATCGTGTAATTTTTTAACATTCATACAACTTATATTGTTTTTGTAAATAGTCCTTAAATTTTTTTCCAGTCCTCTTCCATTGTTTCTTCTCCCAAATCTCGGATTCTGCCAGTCATTTCAGCCAGTTCCATGTAGTCCATCAATTGCGTCTGCCACTCTTCCAGTGTGGGCAAATCTTGTGTCTTCCAATATTTTGCGATAAGTATTCTTGCTGCTGTAGTTGCATACATAAAGAAAGTTCTATCCTTCTTTAACACTTTCTGGCCAACAATGCCCAAGAGGAAGGCCTCTGGTTTCTTGGGAAAGGTATACTTAAATACCTTTTTTAACTCATTATAGATCATTTCCCAGAAGGCCTTCACTTTTGGACAAGTCCACCAGAGGTGAAAGAATGTCCCTTCAGCCTCCTTACATTTCCAACATTTATTATCAGACAGGTGATATATTTTTGCAAGCTTGACTGGGGTCATGTACCACCTATAAATCATTTTCATAATATTTTCCTTCAAGGCATTACATGCCGTGAATTTCATTCCGGTGGTCCATAACCTTTCCCAGTCCTCAAACATGATGTTATACCCAATATCCTGAGCTCATTTTATCATGGCTGATTTGACTGTCTCATCCTGAGTGATTTTCTCTTCAACCTGCCCTCCATCCTCTTGCAGAAAACTCTTTGCCTGCCCTGCCCGTATCTCGTTTTTGCTTTTTAATTCCACACACGCACCCTTCGGACTTTGTGGCAATCGGGCGCACGGGTGCGTTTCCTAAGAGAGTGAGGACCCCCGCCTCCTCCCCACCTGCTCCCTCGCCAGCCAGCCAGCCGCGCGCCCTAGCCGGAGAGCCCCGGCCGTCCCCGTCGCGCAATCGCCTGGATCTCCCTTCAGCAGGCCGTGCTCACAACTCGGCCCAGGGACCCCCAGCAGCGGATCTCCGGCTCAGCTGAAGAATCCGGCAACAAGCCCCCTCCTCCCCAATCGCTCCGCCGAAATACGCTCCAAAACCCCCCAGATAGGCCGCCGGCCGCCAAGTCTAGTGGCGCCCTGAGCGAGGGTCTCTCCCCAACACCGCCACCTCGAACTGCGTTCTCCCGGCTACCCGAGCGAACCAGCGGCAGGACCCCGGTATGGGCCCCCCCAATATTTTTTATAAGTCGGCGCCCCTGAAAATCACTCAGGATGAGACAGTCAAATCAGCCATGATAAAATGAGCTCAGGATATTGGGTATAACATCATGTTTGAGGACTGGGAAAGGTTATGGACCACCGGAATGAAATTCACGGCATGTAATGCCTTGAAGGAAAATATTATGAAAATGATTTATAGGTGGTACATGACCCCAGTCAAGCTTGCAAAAATATATCACCTGTCTGATAATAAATGTTGGAAATGTAAGGAGGCTGAAGGGACATTCTTTCACCTCTGGTGGACTTGTCCAAAAGTGAAGGCCTTCTGGGAAATGATCTATAATGAGTTAAAAAAGGTATTTAAGTATACCTTTCCCAAGAAACCAGAGGCCTTCCTCTTGGGCATTGTTGGCCAGAAAGTGTTAAAGAAGGATAGAACTTTCTTTATGTATGCAACTACAGCAGCAAGAATACTTATCGCAAAATATTGGAAGACACAAGATTTGCCCACACTGGAAGAGTGGCAGACGCAATTGATGGACTACATGGAACTGGCTGAAATGACTGGCAGAATCCGAGATTTGGGAGAAGAAACAATGGAAGAGGACTGGAAAAAAATTTAAGGACTATTTACAAAAACAATATAAGTTGTATGAATGTTAAAAAATTACACGATTCGGAAACTATAGCTTCAGCAATTAGATTTGGGAAACAGGAAATTATATTTTAAGTAAGAAAAGGTCAAAATCTAAGGTAATACTATGTTTAATTTAAGATATAAGTAACTGATGAAAAGTATGTTAAATTTAGAGGTATAGTATTTGAAAAGTACAAAATAAGGTACGAAACAAGGTAATAATTTGCTGATATCTTTATTATAAAGAATGCAGGGTAAGGGAGATGCGAGGAAGTCCAGTTAGTTATATTAAAAATGTGTTGAATGGTTGGTTTTCTTTTCTTCTTTTCTTTTTCTTGTTCTTTTACTTTTTTCTTCAGTGTATGTTTCTAACTTTGTATTTGAAAACTTAATAAAATATTTATTAAAAAAAAAGAAGAGAAAATCCTTTCGCTTTTCTGGGGCGCAGGGAAGTCTCAGAGCCGGAAGTTGGGGAAGGGACCCCCTTTGCTCTGCCCTCTTCTCCCGTCTTAGATTCGCATGGGGGTCCCCGCCCGAGCTTGCCTGGCCACCGGGCCACACAAGGGCCGTGCTCTACGCGGCGCACCTTGCTAGCCGCGCAGCTGTCTGGGCGCCCGCTGCGCTGCCAATGACAAGCGGGCGACGTCGCGGGCGGGGAAGGCGTCGCTTTCTTTCCCGATCCTTCATCCTCCCAGTCTTCCAGCCCTTTTTTGGGTTGGAAGCTCGTCTCGTTCGCCCTTCTCCTTTCTTCACCCTGCGCGCAATTTTCCTCCCTCGTCTCCCTCCCCATTTCTCCTTCCTGACTGACTGACTGACTGACTGACGGGCTTGGGCTCAGGCTCGGGCTCGGGCTCCGGGTAGGGCTCGGGCTCGGGCTCGGGCTCGGGCAGCCACAGCGTCGGCGGTGTTGGCGATCGGCGGCGCGGGGGGATGGCCCTCCCGGGGGAGCCGGCGCTGCTCAATGGGGTTGCCAAGGAGACAGGCCGGCCGCCCCCCTCCCCCGGCCCGGCGCCCCCCGCCGCACCGGTGCCCGTTATTGAGCTGGTGCGCGCCGGGCGCCCTATAAAAGCCGCGGACGCGCCCACCGCCGCCCGAGATTATTGGGGGGGCTGAGCCCCCCCAAACGAATTTTTGAGGGGGCTCGGGCCCCCTCAGGCCCCATGGAGTCGGCGCCTATGCTGTAGTCCTTGTCCCATATTACTTCCCTTGCTCTACTAAGGCTGAAGTTCTACAAGAATAGGCCCCACTGAACTCAGGAGGACTCATTTTGGAGTAAAGGTAGCACAAGGCTGGGCTGTTAACTGCTGCATTTTAGCAATATTCTCCCAATACAGCACATGCAGTGTGTTCCAGTGATTAGAGTTTTGGGTTTGCATCTGGGTGTGCCCCATCCTGCATTTCATTCAAAGATTTATTGTGGGAGCCAAGGGGAAAGAGAGAAAGGTGTCCTTTCTCCTTATCTGTCATTTTTGCCCCTCTATCTGTAAAACTGAAGGGACTTACCTGCTTTGAGGGCAGAAAATGAAGACTTGAATCTATTTTATTTTTTTACTCTAAAACCACTGCTAATGTTGTGTTGTTGAATCATGAGGTTGCTGGAGGGAGATTGATCATAACTTCATCCTTGATCTTAAAGTAAGCCAGAGGCAGGGGACTTGTGGTCATTCAGAGGTTGCCAGGCTGCAGTTCCCATCATCCCTAGCCATTGGCTACAATATCTGGGGATGATGGGAGTTGGGAGTTCAGCAACCTCTGGAGTGCCACGGGTGCCCCTTGCAGCAAGTGGAGCAGTCAGGTCCTCCAGTTCTAATAGAAAACAGTGAACATGTCAAGTTGAATAGAATGGAGGCTAAACTTCTAATAGCCAGATCCATAATGCACAGGAAGCGTATTTGAGAATGCTTATGGTGGATCAGTTACACATTATCACCCTATAGCCATTCTTGAAGCCATAACTTGAAGGGTTTGACTTGAAGAAGGTTTTCCACCCTCTTAGGGCTTGGGAGTGTTAAGCAGGGAGAGTTCTACTTTGCTTAAGTGTTGATCCCCCACACTGTGAAAAGTTTCATCTACTGATGCCTGCGGACCCCCTTCTCTCTCTCTTAAATCTGGTCAACTTGTTAGCTCTTCACTGGAGGATTTTAAGCAGAGGCTGGGTGGCTGTTTGTCAGGGATGCCTGCTGCATTGCAGATCCTGCATTTTAAGCAGGGGGTTGAGCTAGGTGACTTTTATGGTCCCTCCTAAGATTAGGGGGTATGAATAAGGATGAAACCCTATGACAGGGGTAGCCAATGTGGGGCCCTCTGTTGTTTTACTTTGCAAAGTGAGCTGAACCCTTTGCTGGGGAAAGTGGCTGCAATAGCACACAGAGACACTTGGTGTGGACAAACATGAAAACTTAAGCTTATTACAGAAAATACAAGTTGTATAGAAAGGAGTTCCAGTTCTAACTAATTAAGTTGGGAGGTGCAAGGGAGCCACCTTGCTCCTTGCACCCAGCAGAGATACATCAAAATATGACCTCTCTCCAAGAGGGTTCAAGAGAAAATGTGAAGGAGGCAGGAAGAGATAGCTGCAACCTGAGAATATCATTCTACCATCAAAGAAAAGGTCAGTGCAGAGATCAAAGGACAATGAGACAGTTTAGAAATTTGGAGGCTCCCTTTTCTGTCTGCTTCAACCCCATGCAAATCCCTAAGCAAGTTGAGTTGTGTGCTAACACTTTCAATGCCTTCCAAGTGTTGTGGATTACAACTCCCATCAACCCCAACCAGCATGGCTGGTGGTTAGGCACGATTGGAGTTGGAGTCCAGCAATATCTGGAGGCATAGGAGCCAACTCCTAGGGGCCAAGGTCCTTTCAGCCCCTCTGCCCAATAAAATATTTGAGGGGGCTTGACCCCAAAAGTTGGTGGAGATTGCTATTCAAATGGTGTGTGTGCACCATGCAGGGTGGGGCTTACCTACCCCCCCCCATTTTATTCAAGTTGGTACACCTGTCTGGAGGGCGCCACTTGGATACCCCAGTCCCATTGATTTCAGTGGGATCAACGGCTTGGCAGCTGTTTGCAACCACATCAGTTGGGTCTTCTTCCTCTCCTTCTCCAGAAAGTGTTTGTTTCATGAATCAGACTAACCAAATACCATTTATTTAAATAAATGTGGCTAGACACCAGTTTTCAATAATGCATTTAATATGGAGTTTTCAGTGATTCTGGCAGGCGTCTACAACTTTTGTCTCCCTTAGTTAATTCCGGCAAAGACACAAATTCCTTTGAACTCCTGAGTTTGCATGGTGTTGGCCCAATGCAAAGAAGAATGCCCTCACTCCTTTTAAGATGAAATGTAAGTTCTGCAACAGTGTAGAGATGGTAATGGCAAAATCCCTCTTGATGCCGTGGATCTGGATTTGGCTAGAATTCTTAATCTGGAGTTGGCCTACTTGGAAATTCCATTGAGAGGCGTGAGCCTGACTACAGCGTGAGGTGTTTTGGATCTGTTTGTCATCCTCTGATCTTAGGCTGCTCAACTAGTTATGCAGAATAAAGTGGCAGTGAATTAGAGTTCCTGAGTTGTGATCTGTACACCTTTAGATAACAAATGGGGGGGGGGGGTTTATATTTTTTGTTGCTTCCTGGAGAGAAAACTAGTAGAAAACTAGTTCATCAAAGAGAAGGGTTTGGCAAACCACTCGTGCTAGTTTAGTAAATGCAGGGAGCGTTAAAGAAAGTGGGGCAGCCATTCAGAATTATGACACCTCCTCTCCCCGCCTCGCCCCCAAGATCGCAGTATAAAACGCACGTCTCTGAATTAAGAGCAAAGTAGTGCAGTGGTTAAAGCAGGGAGGCCAGAAGTTCAAATCCCCATTCAGTCACGAACCTCATTGGATGACCTTGAACCAATCAAAAATAAAAGGGGTGGGGGAGAGGAGCCGCTGCCCTGAGCAATCTGGAAGCCGGTTTGAAATGTGCGTAATAACAACAGACATTCTCGTAACGAGCAATGCGTAAAATGCGTAAAGGCGCTTCTTGTTTGGAAACGAAATCCATCCGAAAGTGGAGCTGGCATCTCACCAGAAGCGCACGACGGAAACCAAAACCTCTGATCCAAAGCATATAGACCTGACATCGGAAGCACCGATTGCCACACATCGAGTGCTTGGGACGGGGAGGGTGCATAGATTTTCTGTTTCCAAAGACAAGATGAAGGAATGGGTTTCTGTCATCTCCAATATGAAAACGATGGTCTTCTCTCGCTCCTGGCCACTTTAAGATCAGAGCCAGATGAACCAGGCTTGCGTTTTGTTCTTCATAATTTGGTGGGTGGGGAGGCAGCTTTTCTGACACTTCTGTCGGCGTAAAAGCGCGTGGGTTTTCGAGTCAGGCAGAATCCTGCAGCGGGCACGAAAGTGCTTGGTCCCTGCAAGCATCTCTAGGTCGAAGGCGAGGCCATGATATAAGCCTGATCTCTGAGAAATAGTGTAGGGTTGTGGTCGCCTCCTCTCGGGGGGAAAAGTACAGTGGTGCCTCGGGTTAAGAACTTAATTCGTTCCGGAGGTCCCTTCTTAACCTGAAACTGTTCTTAACCTGAAGCACCACTTTAGCTAACGGGGCCTCCCGCTGCTGCTGCGCCACCCGAGCACAATTTCTGTTCTCATCCTGAAGCAAAGTTCTTAACCCGAGGTACTATTTCTGGGTTAGCGGAGTCTGTAACCTGAAGCGTCTGTAACCCGAGGTACCACTGTATATCCTAAGCACTGGAAAAAGCACAGAACAGAGCAACTGACCTTTCCAAGCGCCTGGAGTAGAGCGCCTTCCGTGCCTTGGGGAGGCCCTGCGAGCCTATGCTTTTCCTATATTCAGTGGGATCTACTGTTGGGTAAGGACACATAATAGTGCAACCCCAATAAATGTAAGGTTATGAATGGTGTGAACGGGAACAAAGGAGAAGGCCTTGTGTCCAGTCAGATCAATCGAGTGGGGAATCCCAGGCACCGAGGCGAATGAGGCCCTCCAGAACTCTCCCCAGGCCATGAGATGTTGCTTTCAACTGCGATTGTGCCTCTTGGCTACCTAGGAGGAGAGACGGGGAGGGTAGCGATCTCTGGGTTTTGCGTGGCTCGAAAACAGCCTACTGAAAAGTCACTTTTACTTATAGCTACGGCTGCCGCCACCAACCTGTGGCCCCTGAGACGCTGAGACAGAATGGGACCCTCGAGTTGAAGACGGTTCCCCGCCCCCCCCCATCACGTCTACACCAAGGCGTGGAACCCAGGGCTTTGGACTCAGCTCCCATCAACCCCAGCAATAGCAAGGGGTGAGGGGAATTGGAGTACAGCAAAGAAAGTAAGTGGGGAGCCGCATAGACCATCCCTTAGACCATCCCTGGTCTAAGATGACTGGTAGCTACTCTCCAGGATTGCAGACTGAAAGTTTTCCCAGCCATATCTGGGGATGCCAGAGACTGATCTTTTGCGTATAAAGCTGATGCTTTCCCACGGATCTATGGCCCAATCCTCGCTTAAACGAAATGACAGGTGGTCCGGGAAGACAGAGGAAAGTACCCTTTTCACGAATTAATAGTGAGCAGTGCACCCCTACGCATGTTTATTCCGAAGTAAATATCACCAAATAAGTGTCTAGATAGGGTTATAGCCTATGGCAAGGGTAGCCAACGTGCTGCCTGGATTGCAGATGTTGCTGGACTACATCTCCCATCATCCCTGACTATTGCCCATGCTGACTAGGGAGTTAGGGTCCAACAGCATCTGCAGGATGTCTACCCCAGGCCTATGGCATGGGATTTATTGTTGGGGTGTCCAGACGCAAACGAGGGCAGAATTCCTGCCACTTTAATAGAAGTACAGAAGAATGGCCTCTGGGAGACTATAGGCAGCCACGGTCTATCAGCCTAGTAACAGATTTATAGAGTTGGAAAGGGACCCCGTGGATTATCTAGTTCACGGTTTCCCAAACCTGAGTCTCCAGCTGCTTTTGGAGTACAGTTCCCATCATCCCTGACCATTGGTCTTGCTGGCAAGGGATGATCGGCATTGTAGTACAAAAAATCAACAACTGGAGACCCAAGTCTGGGAAACCCTGATCTGTCCAACCCCCATGCAATGCAGGAATATGTACCCATAGGGGATCAAATCCATAACTTTGGCATTATCAGCGCCACACTCTAACCAACTGGGCTATTGCAGAGGTAGCTAACGCGGCGCTCTCCCAATGCTGCTCAATAGTCAGGGATGGTGGGAATTGTAGTCCAATACTGTAATATATGGGGAGGGCGCCGCATCGGGTAATGTGGCTAATTTGAGCAGAAAGCAGAAAAAGTGCGAGGAAAAGAGACGACCCTTTTTAGTTCTGCTGCTCTCTGGATCCTCGAACCCGGCTCTCCAAGCAAGCTCTCAGCTGGCTTTTGAAAAGACCTCGTCTGGAATAGATGCTATGAAGAGGCACGCATAGATGTCTTGCTTGACTGGGGCTTGGCAAACCTTTGGGGATGATGCCACATAGAAACGTGTCCCTTTAAGGTGGTGCGCGGAGGTTTCAAATTCTTCCCTCCCTGAGTGGTGCGAATCAGTCCAGTTTCTTCCCGATCCATCTCTGGCAATTCCCCTTTGTCCCCAACAGAAACCGCTCCCTCTATTTCTGTGCTTTTAACCTCATTGAGACGAGTGGGGGGGAGGTCGGAGGAGAAAAATGGGGATGAAACTGAAAATAGGGGCGATTAATCGATGGCTCCATTAATTATGGATCTTAAAATGTGAATGTTAATAGGACTGGAATAGAAGCTGTGGAAGCCGTGCGGGAGGGAAAAAAATGGTTTAAGTGCTGAGGGCGTTGTAATAAAAAGACCTTTGGATCCGAGCGATGCTTTTAAAATGATCGTCCCCCAAATAGGCAATCTGTCTGTTCTTTGGCCCAGACTAAAGGTTGTCTCCATGAGAATGGCTGAAAGTGGCCAGACGCAAAACAAGACAGGGGCTCCTACACCTTTAATAGTTGTGTAGAAGAGGGAATTTCAGCAGGTGTAGCTATTAAAAGTACAAAAGCCCTCTCTCTCTCCCCATCTTTGTGATAGCATTTGGGCACCGCATATGACGAGAAATGACTGGATCGCCTGTTTGTCTCAACCCAGATTCTTTTGCATCTGGCCAAACGTGAACCTCTGCTCCTTGCCCCTCAACAAAAATCGAGTTTAGGGAAGCAGAGTAATGTCGATTTCATGTGGATTGTTGATAAAAGATAACTGGACTGAAAAGCTGGAAAAAGGCGGATGAAGACAGTCATAGCTTGCTTTTGGGTCTGTTGCGCAGCAGTGCTATCCTATCCATTTCTGCTCCGAACTAATCCCCATTGAACTCAACGGGGTTTAGTAAATCTGTATTAGATTCAGCCTTATATAGGAAGGTCAATACAACACTGCGCAGTCGGTTTACGCACTTGCACATTGCTATTCAGGTGGTGTGTGTGCCGCGTCATGTGAGCAATAATGCGAGCGGGGCTTACCTGCCCCCCCCCAATATTTTATGCAAGTTGTCATCCCTGATCCGATTCAAAGTGTCTCGCTGTAGCTTAGGGATGGGAAAGCGTGGCCCTCTGTTGCACGGGCTCCAACTCTCATTGGTTCCAACCAGCATGACCAATGGTCAGGGAGGACGTGAGCTAGTCCAGCTACAACTGGGAGCGCACCCGCGCAGCGTAGTTATTGCGGGTTTAGGTAATCCACAGTCGAAAATGGCAGGATCGCGAGTGGGAGGGGGGCAAATAAGCGAGGGCGCCTTTCGCCAGCGTCGCTGTGCGCTGCGTCGTCCTCTGCTCGCTTATATCGCTCAGGTTGGGTCGCCTGGTCTCTGCTCCAGCCTCCTGTTTAAAATAAATCTGAGGGATCTCTCGCTCTCCTAAACTCGAGTCGCTTTCATGATGGAGTGGAAGCATCAGATTTTCATCAAAGTTCTATTAAGTGAAACATAGGTTGCGGGGCACCCTCTGATTGAAACAGTTTAAATTTTAATTGTGTTTTTAATTTGACATATAGTTGCAGAAAGGAATGACACTACAACGCCAAGGGGCGGTCGATTTTCTTAATTTCTCCCCGAGGAATTGATGAGTCTATCAGGCCACTAGATTGGAAACACATTAAAGCTCTCTGGTTAGGTTGTTAATTGGAACTTGATGGATAGGGGAGCCTCGGATAGGCTATGCTGATCCAATCTGCCTGACTTTTCTGTTTTCCAATAAATTACACAATTCATTTTCTAGCCACAGATTACATAAATTGTACACCGCTAAGGCGCTCTCTCTCTCTCTCTCTCTCTCTCTCTCTCTCTCTCCCTCTCCCTCTCCCTCTTCCCCCCTCCTGCTCGCTCTCCTGTTTTCGCTCTCTCGCTCTCTCTCTCCCCCGCCTACCTCTCTCTTTTCAAAATAGGGAGCCTTCCTCGCTTCACCCATCCCTCTCCCCCCCCCTCGCTCCCCGCACAAGCCTATTGCGAGATGTCATTTGCACCAAAAAACGGGCAGCATAGCCTCTTGAATGAAAATCGAAACATAATCAACGTTTATACTTAGAAAATTTATTGAGATCATTTTCTCTGGTATTTCCTTATTTTAAAGTTTGGACGCTCCATATATCATAATCCACACGTGGCAAAAAGAGGGGCGCGGGGGGGGGAAGACTGTGTTTAATATTTATCGAAGCTTGATTCGGAGATCAAACTTGTTTATGACTTCATCTGTCATTTCAAAGGGGGGGGGGACCTGCTCCCGATATTACAGGCTCTCAACAAGCCTATTTTCCAAGCGCCGCAAAAGCTGGGGAGATCAATTTTTATTAGGGAACCTTTGAAAGCTTGCTCGGGGCCACTTGAAGAACTGAACCAGCGTCTAATCTGCAGATCTCGACTCCTAAGTGTCCCCTTCTGCCTTGGGGGGGGGGGTGTTCTTCCTTTGCTAGTTGCTTCCTGTTTAGTGTGCATGTGTGTGCGTTTTAAGAGCTGGAAAAGGGGTCCATGGAAACCTGGAATATACTCACACGGTCTTAAGTTAGATGCGGGTGGGGGACTCAGACAAGAAACAGCCTTTAACGTTCTAGAGCTCCTTTTCATTCTAGGCTGTGGTGCTGTTCGGCCATTAATAGTCTTATAGAACACACACACGCTTCAATTAGTATGTAATGCGCATTATACTCCCTTACTTTAAAATATGGTAAGTCAGCGATGCTGCGTTGGGGGGCGCTCTTGCTCGCTCTGCTGAGTGGGACCCTGGTCCCTGGACGTCTGCCCTAAAGATTTGCCCCCACGGCCCCGTTGCGTTTAGGTTTAGCATGCCTGTAGCATCCTGTGCCTTCTTCAGACCTGAGAGGGAGACCAAACAACCAAACCAGGAAAGGATTCTGGGAAATGCAGCACGCCATACATTTGAGGCACACAACTTTGCCCCAAGAATTGTGGGGTATCCTGAAAGAGCAGCCAAGTCCAACATTTCCTGTTGGCTAGAATGGGCACTCAGCAAAATGTAGATGCAATAGAGAGGACTTCCTGTCAGCCCTGCAGGAGCCACCTCCCCCTGAGTGCGGCCAGGTAGAGATGGGCATAATTTTTATAAAAGGGCTGGTTATGTCCTCATCTCTATCTCTTAGTCCATCTTGCTTGCTAACCACCATCATGCATCTACTACTACTGCATCGCTAGAGAGTTGGAGTGACTTGTTGAGTTTGAGGTCAAAAGATTCAGACTCCATCACCCACCCACACGTAACTGCAACCTAAGCCTCCCTCCAAATTGCTACTGTATGTGAACTGTGAGGAAACTCTATTTTATTCTGAGAAGACTGTTTTTGTTCTATGATTGTTTTGAGAGGGATAAAAGGGGAGAACACCAGGAAAATCGAGGCTGTACCCACACATTCTGGACAGCTTCGTCAAAAAGGCTGTAGTCGCAAAAGGGGTGTACTTTGCTAAATTCACAAACGTATGTAAGGAATCATAATATCTCCTAGTTTCTGTGCACATCCCTACAAGAATGGGACCTGCAGTTTGTTAAGGGTGCTTGGAGCTGTAGTTCTGTGAGGGGTAAACTACCATTCCCATGATTCTTTGGGGGAAGCCATGTGCTACCACAGGACAAAGGCAGGGGGAAGAAGTCTCCCAGCCCACCAGGGAATGTCCTCCCCCCCCCCCCAAGGCTAAGTTCTGTAATGTGTGGAATAAATCCTCGTGCTCATCCTGAACATCCTCCCCAGCCCCACTGTTTGGGTGCAGACAGACTTTTGACCATTAAGCAGACAAGCATTAGCCCCGGAACCCCTCTGCTCAGAAGCCCCTAGCCACTGCTGCCCCAGAGCTGAGGGAAAGAAGGAGGCACTCGGGCCTCCAGGGAAATCACAATTCACAGAGCCATAAGCCTCAGTGTCATCATCTTGCTCCTATGGCTTTGGCTCCTGCTATTGATCAGTGGAGAGTCCTCGTCAAAAGGCTGCAGGAGATGCTTCCGCTCTGGGGGTGGGAAGCAAAGGCGACCCCCAAAACAAAACAAAGCAAAAAAATTAAAAATCCATATAGTAAAATGGTTGTTGGGTGAAGATGAGGCTTTCTAGGTGTCTGTTCAGGGACGTCAACAAAAGCCTCTTCGATTGTAATATCTGCTGTTCCTTCTCTCCTTTCTCCCCGCCTCCCCCTTCCTGACAGATGTGGCCATTTAACAACTTTAGGCCGAAACGGGTGTGTATAAAATGCACCCATTTAGCTCTGACAGGGCAGATTTCACGCCCTGTCTGCCCTGGTTGTAAATTCTCCTCCACCTCTTCGCCAGGCCCAATATATCACCATTTCACCCAGGGCTTTTCCTGACCTGCAGGAGCATATGCCTCACTTTAACTCAGCAAATCAGAAGGAGCCAATGGACTGGCTGGCTCCCTCCCAGGCCTGTCTGCCTGCTTGCCTTATTTATTTATTTACTTACTTACTTACTTACTACCCTTTTCCCTGACAAGACTGAATGTGGCTTACAGATAAAAATAAGAACCACTGAAAACAATAATTAAAACTATACAATTACAATAAAAAGCAGCATGTCACCAGGCCTTTTCATCAGAAGCTGTCAGTTCCCAAAAGCATGTTGGAATGAGAAAGTCTTCACCTACCAGTTGAAGGACAACAAGGAGGGAGCCAGTCCATTTCTCTAGGAAGGGAATTCCAAAGTCTGGGAGCAGCCACCAAGAAGGCCATGTTCTGCATCCCCACCAAGTGTGCCTGGGAGGGTGGTAGAATTAAGAGAAGGGTCTGATCTTCTGGTAAGGAGAGACTTTTGCAGGACAGTCAGAGCAAGGTTTATGCAGAAGCAAGCACCAGCAAGTAGTGAGTATCAGGCTTGCAGTCTCTTGAGCTTGCAGCTGTTCCTCACAGCCTAAAAAAGTTATGGGTTCTAGGTCATTATGCTCAGCTTCAGCTGAATGGGAAAGTCTAGTGTAAAGAAACACATCCCTAGAAATGGAGGGAGGGAGGGTCTACCAGCATCTGTTTGCCCCTTTCCTTTCCTGGATCCACAGGAGTCCCAGTGGTGGCTGGTGTCCCATAGACCTAGTGAGGCTACTAAGAAGTCACATTTGTAGGACTGGATTTAGACACTAGGAGCGGATATATTATTTATCTTTCCTTGCTCATGTGAATGAGATCAACAAAGTACCATCCTCTGCAGTTTGAACCCTGCATAAGCAATAATCCAGGATGCTTTAAGGCAGACTGGATTTTCCTTTTTCCCCTCTTTAAAAACAACAATCACACACATATTGTGTTGTGAAGAAATAAAAGCAGCATTTACTTACATATGTAATTGAAGCAGCGATTCCGGTAGCAAAATGAAGACAGGTTTATAACTACTATGTAAGTTACAAAAGCACAAAATGTTAGCTCAGAAATGGTGTCTGAACTGCGGAACTCAGACACGCACGTATGGTCAGCTTGGAAGCATGATGAAGAAAGAAGAGACTGTCCAGGCAGTAGTTACAGCTTCCTGCCAAGGCAGACCCAAAAAGTGATCTCACAGAGTTCTCTCTAGCAAATTTTATAGGAAAGCTCTGTGACTCACAGCCCCTTCATGTGCCTATCGGCAAAACATGAACTGCTGGTTTGATTGCAGTAATGTCTGACGGGGTGTGGTCAAGGAGGCATGTCGAAGTTCAGGTTTTCTCCCCATCCTCCTCCCTTACAAAAGTCTTGTGGACACTTAGGCACCACTGTTTTACACTTAGTACCTGTAATTGTGGAAAACATCTGGTTCAGAAGGGATCCCTGATGCCACAGCTGCCCCTCTAGTAAGAGAAAAGTTGGGCACCCTTCACTTGTTCTGGTTCTCTCCCTATCCTCCTCCTCTGCAAAGAAACAGTGGACACTTAGATATTGGAAGTCGAATGGAATCTGTCCAAAAGTCCATTTGACTTCCAAAACATTTGAAAACCAAATCACGGCTTCTGATTGGCTGCAGGAAGCTCCTGCAGTGAATCAAAAGCTGCGGAAGAACGTTCGCAAATTGGAACAGTCACTTCTGGGTTTGCAGCGTTCGGGAGCCAAAACGTATGAGTTCCAGGGCATTCGACAACCAAGGTACGACTGTATATCATTTAAATGTTCCGCCTTGTTCCAAAAGGGGTCCCTGCTGTCGCAATTTCTAGTGCGAATTCATGCCACAATAATTGCACATGGACCATTGCACTGAATTCAATGAGGATCGCTCTGCAATATGACTAGGATTGCAGCCTGAATCAGGTAGTCTTAAAACTGCAAGAGGACTGTTAACACAGGGCCCTATACACTTCCAGATCTATGGGAGAACCTTAGGCCCACCCCCCCAGCTTACTCTACAACTCCCTCACCCACCCACAAGATTGTGGAATAGAATGGACGAGACTCCACTGACACCTGCACAGGGTGAGATAATACCAGTTGTTTGCTGCTCAGTGACAGAGCACACACATTGCATACAAGTGGTCCTGGGTTCAATCCTTAGCATCACAAAGCAGGGCCCAGAGAGACCGCTGCCTGGAACGCCACTGCCTGCCCATGCTGACAGTACTGAGGTAGGTGGATCAGGAGTCTCACTGCTTTGCACTGAGTCAAACCATTCATCCAACCAGACTGATCATGGGTGGTCTCGCCATCTGTAAATGTTGACCTTGAGGTGAGGGTGGAAAGAACATGCTTCGCTAGCAGCACCAAGCAGGATTGAGCCCTCTGCTCACCTGCAGATTGGCCTGTTAGCCAAAGGTTCCTCATCCTATCTAGCTTATTATTGTCATAGATCTAGGGTACCAGAGAGATATGGAGGGAAAATACAACCTGCAGAACTGTACCAGAGAAGAAATTCCTAGATTAGCTTCTGCAAACCAGCCTGGTGGCTGGCAAACTAGATGCAAATCTATTGACAAACTGGAGATTTGGGTTGTTGCGAAGAAGATGGAGAGGCATAATGTCGCAGAAAAAAATATGTCCCTTTTGAAATCTAAAGGTGTTATGGGACCAAGGAGGAGGAAGAAGACAGAATTCCATGCAGCACTGGCTGGAGGAGGCTGCACCAAGAAACAGGGAGCCATTCTGGTGGATCCTGCTTTGATATAAGGGTTGTCCCCCCCCCCCAATTGATAGAGTTCTACCAGTTAGGCTGAACCCTTCTAACATACCCTAAGGGCTTGAATGTGTCACGACATTCAACCTGACTTAAGGCAGCATATCAAAAGTATGTATGGGGGGAGACCTTATATAAAAGGGGGGCCACCAGTAGGAAAAGTCTGGTCTGTTTAGCTGTTTAGGAAGCTTCTGAGGCCTTCTGCCAATGACTTCTCTTTTCAGCCCAGCTCCAGGAAAAAATAAAGAGAGGGGCTTTGGATTTATTTCCACTTAGCCCAAAGCACACAGGCCTGAGCAAAACCTTGTGAAATGCCCTTAGAACATAAGGGGTAGCTTAACCCCTGTGCAGTCTATCATGTGGGGAAGATCCTAGTGAGAAATACCAGAGAATTGCTTTTAAAGCCAAGGAAGCCAAATGTTGAAGTATATTTTTTAAAAGATTTTTATTGGGGGAAAGGGAAAACAGGAATAAAAAAGGAACAGGAAGGCAACAAATCACACACAGAGATTTTAAATGAAATCAAAAAGCCAATCTAACTTAGCTAGCTTGAATTTTATGTGCTTCCCCAGACTTGTAATTCAGAGCATGTGCAGAGTTCATTGCGGAATACATGGTTCTAAATCAGCAGGGCAAAATGATAAAAACAAAGCTTCACTTGTTTATGAAAAGTAGAGACCAGAAGCGGCCTGCCTCTGACAGAGGGAGGCTGTTTTGTGATATCTGGGCCTGTCAAAAATTTATTTAAAGGCTAACTGCGCTGCCCTAATGACCCTGAGCTTACATTACAAAAGGGCTAGAGACAGTTCTGACTAGCTGGCCCATTAAAAAACAACAACAACCTTGGAAACCTTATTGGGAAATAAAAGACAGGAAATCTGTCTGTTGCAGACCAGAGGAGTGGTCTGATCAGAAGACACTGTTGATCTATATCAGAAGATAAAGTTTGTTACAGCCTCTCAGACAGAAAATCCCAGACACATCTCTCCTGTTCCCTGGCAGTAAACATACCAATAATACATAATTAACAATTTGCTGCCCTTTCATGACATTGAAAACCAACTGTCTGAAGCCGTTCCATCTACCTAATGGTAGCCTGGCCCTGAACAGAATAATCTTGGTTGGGATAGGGCATGAAGTGACCCTGAGACTTCCTGTGTGCTGATTATGGTCTGTATCACTGAACTATGAAAATACACCTCACCCCCTCAATTTTCAGAGGTGCCAACTTTTCCTCCCAGGCAGCAGAGGCCAAAGGCAGTCTGGAACTGAGGACTTTTCTCATAGGATAGCTTTCTATGGCTTTAGGAGAAGGTCTTTCCTTCTCTCAGAAATTCTGGAGCTGGGAACTCTGGGGATTGAATCGGATAGTGTTCTGCATTGTAGAGCGAGTATGTGCTTTGCTATTGAATAATGACTCCTCCCAACAGAACATGCACATATCAGAAAAATGGCGCAGAACTGGAAATCAGTGGGCTATCATTGTACTGTATTCTGATGCAGCATATATAGAAAGAAACAGGGGTTCAACTTGAATAAAATATTGGGGGGCAGTAAGCCCTGCCCTGCATAATCGATCTCATGACACGGTGTATGGACACTATTTGAATGGCAACGCCCATCAACTTTTGTGAGGGCTCAGCCTTGACCCCTAGGAATTGGCTCCTATGGAAAGGAAAGGGAAGAACATGTTGGAGGTGCTGTTGCCTTGAAGTTCAAATAGAGGCTAGAGCAAGAATCCACAATGTTATGCCTGTGGGTACACGTGCACCCACAGTGGCCTTCTGTGCTGCTAACAGAGTCCCCTTCCCCTGCTGAAAATAGGCTTGAAACAAGTATTCTGTTGTAGTCAATCAGGGTTGCTTGTGGTGGGTGCTTGTTTGCTGTGTGTTTGCAAGTGCGTGTATAGCCCAAGACAATGTCTCCAGTTTGCAGATGTGCTCACAAGCCCAAATAGGTTCTTGAACCTAGCATAGACTCTTAACAAGCTAGAAATAATCTTGAGGAACTTTCACCCCCACCAGAGAACCATGTTGGTGGGGAAAATACTAGGCCCAAACGTGTAATAAGGGGTTATCTACTCTAAGGGTTATCTTGAAATTTAAGAAAGAAACCAAGAAGGCAACCAGAGGTGGGGAAAAATTGTACTAATGAGTGATTTCATCTACCCTCACATTAACTAGGGAAATGAATAATTGGGTTATGATGAAGAAAGAAGTGATTCCTGAGTGGTTTCCAGGATTTGATGGAAGTATTGTCAAGCCATTTGGGAACGGTGACCACAGTGCTATTAAATGCAACATATACAGGAGTGGAAACTTGCCCACAAAGTCCAACACAGTCACATTTCATTTCAAAAGAGGAAATGAGGGGATTCATTAAAAGGAATTTGAAAGGGAGGGTCAGCAGGGTCAAATCCCTTCAGGAAGCTTGAAGGTTATTTAAAACCACTAAAACAGAAGCTCAGGCACAATGTATAGCACAGACTAAAAGTGCAATCCTATACATGTGTTCTCAACCCCTGGGACATCAATAGGACTTACTCCCAGATAAATGTGCATAGGATGGCAACCTAAGATCATTAGGATGTCAATGCTGTTAATAAGGAGGGCAATGGAAACGTTGAGAGGCAAGAAGGTTTTCTTTTTTTTTAAAAAAGGGAATTTTTTCCCAGATGAGAAGAATTGGAAGGAGCACAAACTCTCAATAATAAGATAATGTAGTAAGCCTACAACTTACACTTATTTAACTTATGCCCCTTCAGCTTTACGCACTTGGATTTTTGTTGTTTTTGTTTTAAAGTAAAAAGGGGGTGGGCATCCAGAGAAAATGAATTTGGCGATTTCACATTCCACTGCCTCAAGTGTCTTTTGACTATACACAGTTATGGTTTTAGGCGTCATCCCCAAATTGTAACCCCTGTGCATGTTGTGGGCTTACTGTACACACATAAACAAAGAGCCTGCAGAACAAAAAATGAGATGGATGTCGCCAAACATAATGAGTTATAGCCAGAGCTGTGCAAAGGAACTTGTTCCGTCAGTGCAAGGATTCATGCTTGCACACTGGGATTTTTTTTGCTCTCCTGCATCCCTTATTCTGTTTTTCGGGGTTCTCCTAATCCTCTGGAGCAGATTTGGGGAGTCTGTGGGGCATGTGAGTGGGAGGAAGTTCTGTTGTGCAAATGTAAATCCTTGCACTGATGGAATAAGTGTAATGGATACTGCCCCTTACAAATGAGCTTCCCACCCCTTTTCTTTTTTACATTAGTAATAGGAAACCAGATAAGGTAGGACCATTATATGACAAAGGCGTGAAAGGGTCACTTAAGAAGTACAGGGAGATTGCAAGGCAGGATAGTTAGTTATCTACATTAGTCTTTATTGCAAAATATGTTGGACAAATACCCACCCTAGAAAATTATGGGTTTGTCAATCTTACTTGTTTCTCAAGTAAATGGGTTCAAAGCATGATTAAAGAAATATTTGTTAAAACATGTAGAACACAGGTAGGGAAACTCTTTCAGCCTGAGGACCACAGTCTAGGAGTAAGTGGGTCCAGAGGCAAAGTAGATGGAACAATGAGTTGGCTGGATTCTACACATTTTCACACCTAATTAAGCCTCTATCTAGGCAAGCAAGAGACACTATCAGACTTCAAGAACACATGTTTTTGGACCCAAATTTGTAACTCATCATACGAGTACAGCAGTAACCATGAGTACATGTGCCCCAGTAGAAATATCCACCTGCCTCAAATGCCTGGTGGAATAAATAAATGTGTCTTGAACTGATGGCAAGCCCTTCACAATGAGGATGGTTGACACGCTTCTAAGGGAAGGGAGTTCCACAAACATGGACCACCACGAAGATAGCCCCAACTCCAGCCACCAGGCCAACACTCGTCAGCGATGCCATGATAAAATCTTCTTTTGCAGAGCTGAGGGCCCCAGTTAGCATGAAGACACACTCTTTTAAGTCTTTGGGCACAAAGTCGTTATGGTCTTTATAAGTCAACATCAGTACCTTGAATTCAGTATTCAGTGGGATTTACTCTTGTGTTAAGTCTGCACAGGATTGCATAGAGAACTTCAGCATGCAAACATGCTACTAAGAGAGCAGAATCATCCTAGCACATTTTCAAAGAAAAATCTGAGAACATAGCTATTAACAATCTGTGCAGGATAACAATCTGTCTCAGGGCAGAGGGACAAGAGCAGCTGGTAGAATCTCTTTTGGTTTAAGGTTGACAACTCAGTTTTTGCACCGGTTTGGGTTGGAAAGGGATATTCCATCTACAGCCTCATGACAGGGGATACACATGCCCCAGATCACTTACTTCTTCCTTAAGGCCCTTGAGTTACTACTGAACTAGCCCTGTTAGGTGCCACTAGTCTTCCAGGTCCTATTTCTGTCTTTGCTTGCAGGCAAGGTAAATAATGGCATATCCCTCTGCTCCTTAAATCCAGTGGAGATTCTAATCTGTATAGGTGACTGCCAGCAAAAGGCCCAGTGGGTGATTATTGACTATTCAGACCTTTTAATTATTTGCTCCTTATCAAATCTGGTTCTGGAACAGGAGGGTTAGTGGTAGATGTGCCCAAGTACACTTTAGTCCTCCCTCACATTGGGAAACTCACAATTAGAGCAAATCCTGCTATCCACCCAGTTATATTTATAAGCCGGCAAAGTCTTGCCAATTTTTTCCCCTGGCTGGGTTTCTATGCCTTTAAGAGCAGCAAGGGAGGCTGAAATGTACAGCGCAAAGCCTATGCATGTTTACTCAGAATAAAGTCCTACTGTATTCAATGGGTCTTACTGCTGAGCAATCCTGGTTTAGGGTTGCAGGCACGTTAAGTAGGTGGGAGCTTCACCTGTAAAACTGCTACCTGTTATACAGCTTTATAGGCTTGTGTGTGTGTGTGTGTGTGTGTGTGAGAGAGAGAGAGAGAGAGAGAGAGAGAGAGAGAGAGAGAGAGAGAGAGAGAGAGAGAGAGAGTACAACGTGGCAACCTTTAATCCAGAGAATGGTTGTAAAGGGTGATATTGTCCATAGAAAGGTCTCCCACTTTACGCATCTGTCTACATAACGCGCGTTTAGTGACAGCGGATAAGGCATGCAGGTTGGTAAATTATTCCGGATCGATGGCCTAAGATAGTGTGATGTCACAAAACCGGGAGGCTCGTTCTGCAAAGGAGCTGGAGAGAAGCGGCTCTCTCTCTCTCTCTCTCTCTCTCTCTCTCTCTCTCTCTCTCTCTCTCTCTTCCCGGCCCCTTCTCTCCGGGCAGGCTTTGGAGGGAGCAGCCTGGGCCGGCTGCGGAGCTGAGTGAAGGACGATCCCTTACATTGTGTTTCAGTGCGGGGTCTTTCCGGGTTAATGAGCTGACATCATGATTAAAGCTGACCATTTGTAATGTGTCTGGAGCCTGTTGAAAAGCACTGAAAAGGTTAATGCGGTAAACCAGGACAGCACCTGCCCCGCACGAGGAGGGGAGGAGCCGGGCCACTTTCCCTAATCAATTAGCCCCTTAATGAGTCTATCCAAAGTAGTTAAGGGGAGTGAATGATCGTGCCGCGGCTCGCTCGTCATCTCGCTATCCCTAATTATTTTATAAGCACTTGATTCAATATGCCGAGGCCTAACACGGGGGCTGGGAGTTAATGAAAATGTCATTTGGAAACGTCTTGACATTTGTCTGTATTGATCGGAATCTTGCTTTTATCTCTCATTATGTATTTTGGGGGAGAGAGAGGAAGGGGATAATCAGCCCATTAAGAAAGCCCATCGGGGGGAAGAGGGGGAACCCAGACCTGAAAGAGGACCGAAGGAGAAGGGAAGACGTTGACTCTCAGGTCTCATCTCCCACGCCACACAAAAAACGCTTCCAGGGCTCTGCTCTCCCCCTTTCTCCGAGTTGGGTCTGGGCAGAAGAGGGGTGGACACTATGACGGAAGCCTAGTCTTGAACCTCGGAGGATTGACGCACCATCAGCGTCCATTGTTCCAGGACTCATCTTGTAAGAGCAGAAGTGGCAGCAGCGGTGGAGTGGGAGTCAGTCCCGCTGGAAATCGAATTCCGCTCTGGGATCCCTTCTCCACTTCCTCGGATCCCAGCTAAGCGCGGGCTTGCGACGCAAAAGGCGTACTGCACACGCTCAGAGGCGCCCTTGCATTCCTTGCTGCGTCACCTTTTCAGAACTGAGCCCTGGCGCAGATCTGAGTCTAGAGAGGATTGCCGAGCCTAGCCCCCTGGGAGTAAGCCCCATTCAAGTTCAGTGGGACTTACTTCTGGGTAGACATGGCTAAGTTGTCCCAAAGATCATTATGGAGCCTCCAAAGGGCTGGAGCAGCATAGGTCGGACATGTCAGGATCATAACCGCACCAGTCACCAACGCAAACAATGACCCAATGAGAAATGTGGGAGGATATCCTGAACCCCAGAGCAACGTTAGGAGTCGGAAGGGGTAAAACCATCCTGAATGTAATTCTATCTTACATTGCACATAAACCATAAATATGGACCTTCTGCAGTACTTATGAATGTAAAATGTTGAGATCATCCCCAAAATCTGTTGACAGTGCCTAGTCTTGAAACAGTTCCTTTGAGCATGTGAAGAGTGACCTATCGTCACTCTGTAATCATAAATAACCCACACACAACTGGAATTGATAGCAAGGACTTCCACAGTCTGGAGTGTGCCCATAACCCCCAATACCGCTTATTTAGACAATGAGCACTGAAAAAACTTGGCCATCGCTTCCAATATGCAAAGCTTATGCAGAGAGGCATTTGAACCCAGACCTTCCGCCTTTTGACCCAGCGTGCAATCCAGTAAACCTGTTTGAAAGGGAATATCGTTTCCCCCCAACTTTGGGGATTTCATGTGGTGAATAGTAACTGTTCGTGCGCTCATTATTTACTCATTGTAAAACCCATTCTGTTATGCAGCACGGTTTCAAAATTCAGCAGATCGAAATTTGCCCCGCTTCGCTGTTGCAGGTGATGCGGTTCGAATCCTGCCGAACTGAATCCGTGGCTACTATAAATCACGTTCCACACCAAACTCAGTAATCTTCCTTCCTTCTCACTCTGCCCTGGTACGTTCCAAAAGAATAGCAAAACTTCCTCTAAGAGCGAACGCGGTTGGCGAGGGCAAAAGGGGCCAACAGTGGACACTGAGAATCAGAGACATGCCCTCATGCTCGGGGAACCGGGGCAGCCTTGCGGGAGATAGTTGATAGATGTACCCCCTTCAAAACTACAAGTCTCAACATGTTCCGGAGTCACGAAATGTTGAGTCAGATGCAAACGGAGGAAAAGACGCACGCGGGCGCGCAGATGGGTTCAGATAGGGAGAACTGAAACGGCCTCCTGGTGAAGGGCTCCGCTGGCTGGCTGGCAGTCTGAACAGAAGCACTTGCCCTTCGGAGGTGAGAATACATTTGCAACACTTTGTTGCAGGACCCACTTTTCCAAATAAAATAAAAAGGAACGGCAGTGCTGTTTTCACACTATGTTTGACAATCCCCAAGCAGGGAACTTGAGGAATAAGCGGTTCGAAGATGTCGACGGTGGCTGGGGCATTCGGGAACCAACCGCTTTGGATCTG
This sequence comes from Podarcis liolepis, assembly GCF_965112155.1. Classification (NCBI taxonomy): domain Eukaryota; kingdom Metazoa; phylum Chordata; class Lepidosauria; order Squamata; family Lacertidae; genus Podarcis; species Podarcis liolepis. The sequence goes on along the minus strand of NC_139556.1, from coordinate 48,465,153 downwards.
CTTCATCGAAAATATAAATTGCCCTTTCAACTACTGGCAACATTGACATCGCTTTTGCTCGCTTCTTCCTCCTGAGCTGGTGAATCTCACGCAGATAAAGCACGGGAAGCAGACAACCGGCTCTTGCTCCACGGCGGCGTCTTGCGTAAATCATTAAAACAGGCAAATGTTGCATTATGAACGTGCTCTTTTCATTAAGACACCTGCCTTCACGTGCCTTCCCAATGCGATTGGATGGCTTTCCCAGCAAACAGTGGACGACTCTCGTTTCGTTTCTGGTTTTTTTTCCTCAGCCCGTCCCCCCCTCCAAAGGAAAGTTTCTGAAAACTTTTGGAGAGAACGATTCTCTCCCTCTCCCTCCCCCACCCCTCCACCCACTTTTTGAGTGCGATCAAAGCTGTACAAGCCCAGAGGAAGCGGGGCGATTGTATTACAATCATTGGAAGGCATTTATGTCAATCCTCTCAGAAAGCCTAAATAATTGCTTATTGTTACATACGTCGTATATATCTATATATACCCTGCGCCATCGGGATGGATTACATCCCATGGGGAAGATTAGGGATGTACCTGCATGAGTTTGGGAATGGGAAGGTATTTCTCAGCTTGTATTGCAAGCGGTCTCTCTCCCCCCCCCCGCGCCCCCGCCAGCTTTGCTGCGCGCTCCTTGCCTGGGCAGCTTGGCGCCAGACAACTTGAATGCGCGCAGTCTTTTCATTTCGCTTGCAATCTCCCATCCGTGGAAAAGCAGGGGCTCCCCCCCCATCCTGCCCCCCTTCTCCCAAGGGATGCAGATGAGTGACCGTCCCGTTGGGCTGAGGGTTTAAACAGCAAAGCGAAAACATTGGCTTTCATCCATGCATGGGTGTCTCCCCCGCTTCTTCTTCCCCGATTGACATTGCTAGACAAGGTTTTTCGGGGGCTGCGCGGGGGATAAAAAGTGAAGATAATGAAAGCGCCAAGGATCCGTTGTTAGAATGCTGCCCTTCTGGTTTAAATACCAGATCTCTTTCCATAAGCTGTTTAATGCCAAGCCTCTTAGCCTTCCGCCTGAGCCCCAAATGCTTGCAGAGCCAGACTGGAAATGAATGAACACAAATACACAAGTGCAGCGGGGCGTGTGTGCGTGTATTATATACCTGTATATATAATCTCTGAGGACTGTTGCATGAGGAGAATACTTTGTTTTAGGAAACACATATTGTGTACTAGCCCAATGAGCCATATACTAGGAACGTCGTCTTTTCCCCTTCTGTCTCTCCTATTGGTAGGAGAGGAGACGTCTAAGGTAGAGTTGCTTAGCCACTTGCTGAACCACTGGGAATAGTTTAGGACCCGTTTGCTCTGAAAGTCAACCCTGCTGGTTTCAGATTATTCAAGTGTGCTTCAGAACCCAGCCTCCGATCTCAGGACTTATTTTATACAGGCATTGTCAGCTACTTAACACCTTGGCAAAATGTTGGCGCGAATCAAACGCCCATATCAGATTGCTAAACGGTGTGATCATCCCAAAGCCTCATTTCGTTATTTAAGGCAACAAACTGAGGCAACTTCGATTTACCCTAAAGGGTTATAAATGATAAGGGCCAACGCTGGAAGGGTGGATTGGACACACATCAAACCTCTGCGGACTTTTAGCCCCGACTAGACCGTGGGTTTAATAATAATAATAATAATAATAATAATAATAATAATAATAATAATAATAAATCTGGTCCGCTTCCTTTTTGTCTGTTTCGACGAGAAGGGGCAATCCGATCACGTCGGTTTCGGTGGCCCTGCAAAGTCGGCGGCTGACAGCGTTCTAGAATTTTGAAACTTTCCGGGGCAGCCTGGCTGCCTGTGATTGGCCGAGGCGGATGTAACCTCCATGCAAATGAAGCCACGCCACCCCGCCGCCTGGAGATCAATAGAGATCTGAGAGAGAAAGGAGCATGCATTCAGGCTCGGCAAGCTCAGGGAAAACCTGCCAAGGCACGCCAAAAACACCCCCCCAAACTGGTCCCCCCAAAGGCAGGCGAGGTAGCCAAGCCCCCCAGGCAGCCCCCGCACCCTCCGACGAGACCCCCTGTCCCCAGCGCGCCTCTAAAGCGAGAGCTGTTCTCTTGTTTCTTATGAGCCCAGGATGAGCAACAAAGAAGACCCGAGCAAGTGTTGTCCCGCAGCACCTCCGCTCTCCACTTTCACCATCCAGTCCATCCTAGGCAGCGGCACCTCGGAAGGAGGCAGGGAGCCCAGCTCCAAGCAGGCAGCCTCCGCCTCCGCTTGGCCGAGCAGGAAGAGGAGCCTCTCCATATCCTCCGAAGAAGAGGAGCCGGATGAGAACTGGAAACACCCCGCTTGCTTCTGCCCCGACTCGCATGGTCCTAAAGAAACGTGCCACAAACACCACCAACCCATCAGTTTCACGTGTCTCAGTAAGTACTGGACCAAGGGGGAGGAAAAGAAAAGAAAAACCATTCGAACCTTCCTTTACTTCCTATTTAGGAAGGATGATATGTAGGTGCATCTTATTATATTGGCGGACCGTGTTATTAGGAAGAATGCAGCGTGTTGTGTGTGTGTGTGTGTTGAAAAAAACAGCTTTGCAAGTCACCACTGTTTTATTTGAACAGCAGTCTTTCTGATCGCCGGGCTTTTAGCGGGCGAAATTAACCTAGATGACATCAGGGATGGAATAGGTTGTGGGAAGCCCGGCGAACAGCGGTTTGAGCTTTTCTGCCAATGTATAGGGTGCAGTTTTCAAGCTCTCTCAATGCTATTTGTTTTGGTTGTTTTTAAAATCTGTATTTGTTTCCTTTTGTGCGTGCTTAATTCGGATGTCATACAGATTAAGGGACCCTTTCGTTTTTAAGAGACATGTTATTATCTTATCATGCCTTTTCCGTCCAGTCTTTGGGGAGATCACTTCTTTATTATGATGGATAACGGTGATCTCTCCCCCCCCCTCCCCGCACTCACCCCAACAAAAAGGCAAGAGAAGCCGGAGGTTTTTCGCAGGATTCCCGAATACATAATGTATGAAATGTTAAGATATAAAAAGTCAAGTTCTCTCGATTCAGCAGGAAAAGGGTCGTATTTGAAAACACGGCACGCCCTTGCACCGCGTTGACCAAGAATTCAGATTGAATTCGGTGGCGCTTACAGAAACTCCCCCCCCCCAAAAGAAAGTATGAATACGGTGGCAGCTTTAAGCTGCACTCCTAAATAGAATAACTTACCTGGGAGTAAATCCCATTAAACTCAGCGGGGCTTAGTTTTGAGGTGGCGAGTATGAGGTTGCGCTTTTAGAATTATAACCGAGAATGAACTGGATTGTAAAGGCTGCACTTGGAAACAGACTTACTCGTGAGCGCAGCACCGATGCGAAGGAGGACTGCTCTCCTGTGAGGTGCATTGAAGTTTTTGCCTGACCTTGAAAGGACTTCATAAATTCCAGTTGCAATTCGTTTATAGAATGATGATAAATATTTTCTTAGGAAGATATGGAAGAACTGGAGCTCTGGAACAAGCAGTAACCGACTCCCTGGGTTTAGTGTTTGGTGGGATTCGTATATTGGTGTCGGTGGGTTGTGGTGTCTGTGTGTGTTTGTTTGTGGGGAGGGACACATGGCCATGCCAATCTGATCCGAAAGGCATCTCCACCCCCCTTCCTTTTTTAATTTCTCCCTCCAAGGCAACCCGAAGGGGAACGGCTCGGCGATCAGTTCCGACCGGACGCCGCCTTTCCTTTCTCCGTCCCAGCCGGACTTCAAGGAAGAGAAAGAGAAGCACTTCGGGCCGGGCTCGCCGGCTTCGTCGGAGCGGCAGCGGGACAGCGCGGAGCGGCAGGCGAGCTCGGCCAAGAAGAAAACGCGCACGGTTTTCTCGCGGAGCCAGGTCTACCAGCTGGAGTCCACCTTCGACATGAAGCGCTACCTGAGCAGCTCGGAGCGCGCCTGCCTGGCCTCCAGCTTGCAGCTGACAGAGACCCAGGTGAAAACCTGGTTTCAGAACCGCAGGAACAAATGGAAACGGCAACTCTCGGCGGAACTGGAGGCGGCCAACATGGCCCACGCCTCAGCCCAGACTCTCGTGGGGATGCCCCTGGTTTTCAGAGACAACTCCCTCCTCAGAGTGCCGGTTCCCAGATCCATCGCCTTCCCAGCTCCCTTATACTACCCAGGCAGCAATTTGTCGGCCTTACCTCTTTATAATCTCTACAACAAGATCGACTATTGAACTGACGCCGCCGTCTCCACCCACGACCTTTTCTTCACCCGCCCGCCTGTTATTCATAGGAAAGGAGAAATGTGCTTCTTGCATTGTTAAGAAATACACCATGTGTATTCATTATTATGATTTTTTTTAAGGGGGGGAACCCAGGCCATTTTATTTATGGGAATCCTCTCTGGGTTAGTTTTGTTCTGCTTGTTTTCTAGACGGCCCTAGAGAATGTGTCACTTCCAGCCCTCTCTCCCTCGAGCCCCCTCCATAACCCATTTTCTTTAGTGTGTCCTTTTCTGACATAATAACAAAGTGACTTTCCGACCTCGAGCAGAACAGGAAACCCAACACATCAACTCACTTTTAGAAAGAACCGCGCGGCTCTGTCTGCGTGTGCGCGCAGGTAGGATAAAAACAGGGCGCTGGAGTGGCCAGCCATTTTCGAGTCTCCCCTCGCCCGCCCCCACCGTTCCTTTTTGCCCTGAGTATTAATTCTATCTGCGGGAAATAAATAATAATAATAATAATAATAGTGTATTTCAGATCTGTACATATTTTTAAAAGAAAATAAAGCATTTTAAACATCGTTGGTAACATGGATCAGATTGCTTGTGTATTTCAGTTGGCGTACCTCCCCGCCCCTAAAAATAAAATAAAATACATGTATTTGGGTTTTAGGTGTGAAAAGTTGGATGCGTTCTGCCCTCTGGGCCCCTCTCGCTGGAAGTTTGAAAAAAGAGGAAAGTTTCATCCGTGCAACGATGGGGGCTTCTCTCTCGTTGAGGTCGCAGGAAACCTCGATTCATCTCCAGCTGCGCTCCTGTCCAAAAACTGTAGCTAATGTCACAGCGAAATAAATCCAAGAATAGACGGGGAGCATTGATCAAAATAAAGCTGAAATATTGATATATTCGCCATGCTGACAACGCTGCCATTCCACGTTGTTTATAGGTCATACTGAAAAGACTGGGGTTTACTTCCTCCTGCTGTTAGGATCAGGATTAAAGTCAGGAGAAAGACATGCAGGAAGTTTTAAACTTCTTTCAGACTATTTAAGATCACCATTGTCATTTAGGGATATTTAATAAATAGCCATTTCTGTATGGGCTCAAACGATCAAGAACCGATATTCCACACACCTTTTTTTAAAAAAAAAAAAAAAAGTTCAGGCTACACAGTCCATTACTACTAAATCCAGCTGTAGTTACTGAATTTACACAGGTAAAACGCAGAGGCAGGCAGTCCCGATCCTAATGGTTTTTATTTGTAATGGGGGTTCTGTTCACGTCAGGGGAACTTCCCTTCCCTTCTCACTTCCGCCCCAAAAATGTTCCCTGGGTCGCTGTCCTACCATCCCGAGTCTAAGCACATCTCCCAAAACTCTTAGTAGTTGCTGAGGTGAAAAAGAGGGAGACTCGAAAGAAAGGTCCGCTGAGTTCAGTGAGACTTACTCCCAGGTAAGTCTGTATTGGACTGCATCCTTATTTAGGAAAAAAAATCCATTGAAAGCGGCCCGATTTTCCGCTTAAGGTGCCAATTGGCTTAAATCGTTTTAACTGGCTTTGGATCTGCGCTGTTTAGAGGCATGCTACGTGATTCGCATCCAGCTCATTGATATTAACCGCAGCGCCACTTCTACTTCTGTGCCCTCCATCGTAAAACCACAGATGGGGCGCGTTCCTCTTTCTCTTCCTCCTCCCCCTCATTAAAGTGAATGGAAAATATAAGCTTCTACACTGCAGATCCGGGTAAAAGCTTGCAAATGTCAAACGCATTCGGATCAAAGCGGCTCGTGTATATAGTTATTTGAAAAGAAGATGAACGTCCTTTATTAAGCGATCGGAGCTGACAAGTGTTTCCGGAAATGGGCTTTCTTCCTAGTTTGAGGTGTATTCTGTTAAATGCCAAGATCTCATGCCAGCTCCTTTTTAAATAGAAATGTGACATTATAACCAAGCCGTGATTGATCTGAGCGTTCACCCCAGCGCTGCAAAACACCTGCAGCCTCGGATGCGCCGAGAGGAGGAAGCGAATCGTTTAAACAAAAAGTAAATACTTCATCAAGTGTTATTTAAATTGCAGGCGCCGTTACGTGGTTTATCACAGCCACCTGTTCCTTGGTTCGCTCAGGATCTTATAGAGAAGACTATTTAAAATGCAATAAGTAACCACAATCCAGCTAAAATTACATTTACGATGTTTTAAAACGGAGAATTGGGTGGGGGGGATAACGCTCCATATGGCCCGTGTAAAAAATAAGCTCGGGATACCCGGAAAATAATATTTTTGAAATTGTTTATCTGAACCATTTTCTCAAAAGCCAACGAGGGTAATTCCCTATTAAGTGCATGCACGGACCTTTTATATCAGAAAAAAATGAATTTAGGGCAACCTGGTCCTTCTATTTTAAACAAACAAAAGATCTAGATAGAGCCTAGGAAATTCATTATTTATCCTTGACCGCGTAAGTTCCACTGTAATGCACGGGAGATATTTCTAAAAAGTTTTCATTATGATCAAGGTTGTGTGTGAATATTTGTAAGTAAATAAAAAAGAAGTTGTTTTTCAGGCTCTCAGTGGTGATGAAGTGTTATTCATATTGCCAACAAGGACTGTTTCCAGTAGGAGTACTTAGAATTAGTGCCCTTCCAATCTTTTCCGCCTCTTGAATTCAGACTATTACTACTTTCAGTTTCCTTGAATGTTTCGGTTTTGCCTCACTATACATTAATATCGAATACAGCTTTCTCGGTAAAAACATACCCCAAAACAGATGATTCGAATTAAAGTGGAATTTCAGTACAAGTTTATTGGATTTTAAATGACCCCTCTCTGTCACCCACATAGCAATAGCATCACAGACGTGCATGGTGTTTGCATATATTCGGTTTGCATAACTCAGATCCGTCGCCCATCTCAATCGCACGCAGTGAAGCAAAACAAAACAAAAAATCGTTTTGGGAAGAGCAATGGATGCATTTGGTGTTTCCATGCAATCCTTATCCTCGCATTGCAAATCGTATTGCTAATCAATCCTGTGCATTATTGCAAACCTTGGAACTGGTCCAACACACCAGGAGATATTTAAAAAGTGTTTTGTAGGCCAGTGGCGATACAGCGAAGAGGCAGAGGCAGTTTGGCTCTTCTATGGAAGCGTGTTCAGCCACCGCAGGATAGTAGAGGAAACTATGGCCGAGCTTAAGTCAACGACATAGCGGCCCCCAGGAGTTAGTATTGCACAGATCTCGTTGTTTCCATCACTTTTTAAAGGGTTGCAATCCTATACCCACTGACCTGGGAGTAAGCGCCATTGAATTTAGTGAGGCTTATTTCTAAAGCCAGCCTGCATAGAACTGTGGTGTGTGTTAACCTGAAATCCTTCTGTGAACGGTTGATGGAATTAATCTGCTTTAATTGCAAGCATGACTACACATAAGGATTTAGCAGGTTAAAAAGGAGGGAAACAATGAGATCTATACATTGCAATCTGCTTTAGCTGCGAGGTAGACTGATTAACCTTGGGCCGTCAAGTATCTCCCCAGCATCTTCTTTCTCCATCCGGGAACTATCCCCAACTTGCTGCTTCTGCGTCGATTCAACCGCGAGGCATCAATGGCAGGGCTATTACAACAATATTTTTTTCATGATCATCGCTCTCGCTATTAAGAGCATGCGCGTTTAATTTCCATCTGATACCGCTTGGACTTTCCTTTCAGAGGCGAATTGTCCTTTGTACTGAACACAGGATTATGCAAATATGTCAGAATCCAAGAACTCAAGGTATTAGGAAGGGATTTCGAAAGCTGCCTCAAAGCGAGAGGCATTGAACAGCAGGAAAGCCTAGCAAGAAGAGTCAAATGCTCGTATTCTGAATTCATGTGGTATACATGTGTCTTACTTGGCTTTAGATATGAAATTCTAATATTTTAGCTGATATTTATATACACATACTGAAAACAGTTCCAGCAATAGTTCGGTAGGAATCCTTTCTATCAATATAATCATGATAGTTACACATGGACAAAAGTGTGTGTGTATGATGCATGCACGTCTATATGTTGAAATCCATAGTATAAGGAAACGCGATGTAAATAATCAAGAAGTGGGAATGAAAAAAATTAAAAAGCCTCGGGTTCCCCTTCCCCCCCAGTTTTCTCACGTATTCATACATACACGTGCACACATTTAAAGCCAAAGCTGCAAAACTTTTTAATTTGGAGTCGAACTGAAAACAACCTATATATAAAAAAAATCCCGTGCAGAGAAATTTTGGCACTCTGCTGGATGCAGGTTTTGCAGCGGTGTGTTTTCTGCTACACAACTGCTATGGAGTCGTGGACGGGGCTGCCGCATACAGGGATGACGCGGGTGTGTACACGGGAAGATCAAACCAGGGGGCTTATGGAGGAAGCGAGAGATCTACGGAGCACTGGCCTATATGAGAGTTGCTGTGCTCGTACGACCACGACCCAGATTCAAAGCGCTCTTATTTGGAGTCATCTCCCTGTCGAGGCGACAAAGGACCTGCTTTCTGCCCAAACAGGTGCGGCTTGAGCAGCCGCTTCCATTCATTCTCCAGCCTCAAGAGCCGTGTTCACAATTGGCTCTAGCGCCAAAGGCCTCCCCGTGGCGAAAGGAGCGCAAGGGTTTGCCCCGGAGAGGGGCACGTAAGAAAGAAGGAAGACTCAAAGAAGCAGATGGGGCTTCTGTAGGCAGAGATGGGGGGGGGCAGCAGCGGAAGGCCGCGGAAGGGTAACTTGGGGCCCGTTGCATGCTGGGCGTTGTAGTCGACGCTACAAAACGCTGCCTCGCAGAGCATGCCGGGCGTGCGTACGTCCGTACGCGACCCGTTCAGTCATTTTAAACTAACCAATCGCCGGCCGAGGCGGTCGCCGGAGCTGGGGCTGTTGGGAGTTGGCTCGGTATTCGAGGCGCGCGCGCGTGGCGAGAGGAGGAAGACGGTTGGTTGCGTGTGAGAGTGAGAGAGAGGCCTCGTCGGAAAACTGGAGGACAAGGTAATAGGGGCGCCCCTGTTGTTGTTGTTGTTGTCGTTCCCCACCCCCGCCCGCCTTGGGACGGAGAGTCCTCGCGCGGCCTGGGGGGGACTCCCTCTTGGCCATTGCCTCTCCAAACCCTCGGAGGGAAGTGAAGCTGCGGGTCCTCCTTCCAGGCCACGCCCATTACACCCTCCCCCTTGCTGCCTTCTTCCCTTTCTGAGAAATTGGGGTGGGGGAGGGGGGGTGTAGGCATCTCATAAGGAATAACATAGGGTTAAGGAATAATAAGCAGGGGGCATCCTAAGAAGAATCCTCCCCCTCCCCCAATACTCGAGGTTCCTTCGTCGCTTCTGGGGTCAAACATTTAATAACAATGGGGTAAGGTTTTGTGCTGTAAATACCGAGGCTCGTTGAAATGATAAGTTAAAAGACAATACCAGAGCTTTGCTGGATCAGGCCAGTGGTCAGTCTTGTAGGAAGCAGGATTCTAAGATAACAAGATGCCATTGCAAGCAGTAGCACTCTGCATAGCTGTCAACGTTTTCCCCTTTTTAAGGGAAATTCCCTTATTCCGAATAGGATTCCTCGCAAGAAAAGGGAAAAGTTGACAGCTATGGCCCTCTGTGACTCTTGCTCCCTAGCAACTGGTACCTAGGCTCTCAGCTGGTGGGTCTGATATGGCTACCATGACTATGAGGGACATATTCTCCAGGAATTTGTGTAATCGCATGATCATGGAACTTTGATAGGGGAAAACAAGCAGTGGTTTAACCTTAGAGTGCTTCTGTGAGAGGGGAATTCTCACATCCATGGTGTACATTTTAAGAGATGCAGTTGGAACTACCACAAGGGTATTGGATACATTGTATAATATGGAATCAGTTATACTAGCACATTGATTTCTCCATATGCTGTTATTTGATTATTATTCATTTCATTTCTATGCCGCTTTATATTTTTAAGAAAAATCTCAAAGCGGTTTACAGCATATTAAAACATCAATAAAACAATCCAGAATCAAACATTTCTGAAGAAAGTCAAATATAAAGTATACAGTCAAAGCAATTATCAGAAGACTAAAATATTATCTGAAAGATTTCAGAATAAAACATTACAAAGGAGGTCAGCTGCAGAATACATATTTAACACAAAGTTAACAAAAAAAATCATTGATAAGTGAAGTCAAATATAAAACTCACATTGAAGTCAAATATAAAACTCACATTTAAAACAGCATAATTAAGAGAATAAAATATTATCATAAGCATGACATGGCTGTGGCAGGCACAGAAAGATGGGGCAAAAGAATCAATAATTAGGGTTTGTTGTCAGGCATAGCAATGTCCCTCTGGTCTCACCAGGAGCCTCTTTGGTAGGGCTGGGTGAGTCTGGGCCCCGCTCCCTAGGCCAGGTGGAAAGGGCCTTGCAGGGAACGGCCTTCACGACTCATAGCTGGGCACTGATGTTCTCAGAGCCAAAATAGCCTGTGCATAAGCAATGCACAAGAGCAGAACTTGCTAATGCTGCTTCTCCCACCTTTCTTTTTGGGCCACATTTCCACTGTTATGGGAGTATTTCTTTTCTCCTCCCCCCCCCCATAAGATGTTACATTACAGGCTGCTCAGTAATTTGCCAGATATTCGACTTCTGAAACGTTCAAAAACCAAAGTGTGGCTTCTGATTGGCTGTAGGAAGCTCCTGCAGCCAATCGGAAGCTGCTTCCAAATGAACATTCGAAAACTGGAACACTCACTTCCGGTTTTCAGTCATTCAGGAGCCAGAATGTTTGACTCCCAAGGCGTTTGGGAGCCGAGGTATGACTGTACTTGTAAGTAAGTAGATTTTTATTTATACCCCGCCCTCCCTGGCCAAGACCGGGATCAGGGCGGCTAACATCAAATATCAAATACATTAAAACACAATCAGACAATTGATTAAAATACAGCTTAAAAATTAGAATCAGGATGAAATTAAATGACTGCCCACAAATTACAACTATAGGGGTTGGAAACCTCAAGTATTCATCAAGTATTCATCAGGGCCAGCTATCCGTGTTGGTCCCACATGAACCAATAAAAGGGCCAAAGAGGTAACTTACAGGGTCCCATAGAGGGGGAGTCAAACTGTGCCCGGACCGAAGGCCAGGCGGAACAGCTCTGTCTTGCAGGGCCTGTGGAAGGATGTCAAGTCCCGCAGGGTCCTGGTCTGCGATAGAGCGTTCCACCAGGCTGGGGCCAAAGCCGAAAAGGTCTTGGCCCTGGTTAAGGCCAGTTTAGCCTCAAGGCCCGGGACCTCCAAGATACTATTATTTTCAGACCGTAAGGTCCTCCATGGGGCATACCAGGAGAGGCGGTCCTGTAAGTATGAGGGTCCTAGGCCGTATAGGGCTTTAAAGGTTAAAACCAGCACCTTAAACCTGACCCTGTACTCCACTGGGAGCCAGTGCAGCTGGTATAGCACTGGATGAATGCGGTCCCATGGCAAGGACTCCATAAGGAGCCTCACATTCTGCACCCGCTGGAGTTTCTGGGTCAGCGTGTTACAATAATCGAGCCTAGAGGTGACTTCACCTGGATCACTGTGGCTAGATCACGGCAAGAAAGGTAAGGGACCAGCTGCTTAGCATGGCGAAGGTGGAAAAAGGCCACCTTTGCTGTAGCTGCAGCCTGCACCTCCATAGAGAGGGAGGCGTCAAAGGTTACACCCAAACTCCTGACGGAAGGCGCTGGCACTAATTGAGCCCCTGCAAGAGATGTGACTTGGCCCCCCAACCCCATGTTGTCCTGACCCTGCCAGAGGACCTCTGTCTTCGAACGATTTAACTTCAATTGGTTTTCAAGCAGCCATCTAGCCACAGCTTCCAAACATCTGTTCAGTGTGTCCAGGGCCGAGTCAGGAGCTGTTCATCAACAGATAAAGCTGGGTGTCATCAGCGTATTGCATATTGACAACAGAGTTCTGGACCAGATGTGCCAGTGGCCCATCCAGCAGGCTTTTCTTGTTGTTGTAATTTCTCTTTAAAATCTACCAATGATACTATAGAAAATAATAATAATCTATAGATAACTTTTGTATTATCTTATTCAGATGACTGGGTCAAATGAATTTAAGTTGAACCAACCACCGGAAGATGGAATCTCATCAGTGAAATTTAGTCCTAACACATCTCAGTTTCTGCTGGTTTCATCTTGGGACACTTCTGTTCGATTGTATGATGTTCCTGCCAACACCATGAGACTCAAGTATCAACATACAGGAGCTGTACTTGACTGTGCTTTTTATGTAAGTCTTTTTTACTACTTTGCGTTTTACTATTGAAGTTATAAGAAGGGGATACAAGGTGTAACTGATTTAATTAGTAGGTTAATGAAGTCTTTAGGCTGGATTCCAAAGTGCCATGCACAGGGTTTTGCATGGACAGGGTTTTCAGCTCCTCCCATCTGACAAGAAACTACCTCTTGAAGATTGGGAGGCCCTCTGGAGCAACCCACCACCCTTTCTGTGCTCAGAAACACTTTGGAATTGCACATGGGCTTCTCTAGCCTGGCCTTTTATTAATGATTGAGCTTTAAGTTAAGTATGCCTTAAGTTAAGTAAGTTAAGCTTGTTTTGATGCTTGTGTGGGCCTGATGTTTTGTTGTAATGGGGAATGAAAAAAAGAATGCTAAAGATAGTCTTGCTCTCCAGCAACCAGTGAAAACTTTTAAAAATAGAGGTTATCTTTATCATTTTTTTAAAAGGTATCCTTACTGAGGTTTTTAGTAATAAGCCAGTGCAGCAGGTTAATATTTAATTTTAATTGGTTAAGACAGATGGCTGAACAGAATTGTTCAATTGATTGACAGCTCTGTTTTTAAAACTACGTATTTTGATTATAAGCCTGTATGGAAAATTGGGAAACCAGTAAAATTGTGTTGTATCAGTGGTCTTCAGTTCATGCATTACTTCTGCTTTGTCCTCCACTTTGTAGCTCCCTGAATATCTCCAATATCATCTTTGGAGGGTCTGCCAATCTACTGGAAGAGAATGTGGTGGTAGTGATAATATCCAAAAATGGGGCATTTTGTTCCATGAGCAGAGGTCCGCTGCACAATTGGGTGGACATTACTGGATGTCATCCACTGTCTTTTGATCTTTTTGTTGCCTAGTCAAGTACAGTATTTCATTCCTATATAATAGTTATGCTGCAGGATTTTATCAACATTAATTATTTTGGAAGCAATATCACATTAGCGTTGTCAAACACATTTAATAACAGAATTTATTTTCTAACCTTCAGTTTCATAATTTTGTGTGTAGCTTTTGCCCCAGTGAAGGAGCTGAAGCCCCTTGCACAGGGGTGGGGTTCAAATTCTTCCCATAGTTATAGTAACCATTGTGGGTGACCTTTGGCGGTAGTGCTACTGTTGTCATTCAGTCGCCCTCTTCTCTTTTGGAAATAAAATGGGTATGTAGGCAGTAGGAGAGCAGCGCCATCCCAAATTCTTATATGTATGCCTTTGAAAGGGTTTGTTGATCCCTTGCTGACACTGTTGGATAAGACTTTTTAAAGCAAAAATAATGCCTTTATCAAATATTTGTTGGTTCCTTGGAGTACAGATATAGAACATAAGTGAACAACTTTCTTCTCTTGAAGGACCCTACACATGCCTGGAGTGGAGGATTGGATCGGCAGTTAAAAATGCATGACTTGAACACTGATCAAGGTGAGCTAATTGATAGGTATAGTAGAATCTGCAGAAGTAGGAGAAAATAGATTGTTTCAACAGTAGATTAATTCACTGAAAATAGTGTCGTGAAATAGAAAAGTATTATGACTGGAATTCTTACAGTATAAATACAGACAGCATTAAAGTGCAAATTAAATGTGTTTCTTTTCTGTACAGTTCATATTTACTACGTCATTTGGTTTTATGTCTGCACTTTCTGTAACTTCCATTTATTTCTGTATAGTGTTGCTCTTGATTTTATTTAGTGCATTTAAAGCTTTATTAGTCAATGCAGATTTTTAGGCTAAGGAAAGAGTTAGTATTCCATGATAAGAACCTTGTGGTGTTTTGTCTTTAACTGAGTATTTAAAAATATTTGCAGGGTGGTACATTTTTATTTAAAAACAATCTTTTTGTTTTATTTACAGTTCTAGTCTTCAGTGTTGAGAAAGCGAAACTGTCAATATTGCTTGTATGACCTAGTTCTATGCAGTACTTTTTCTATCCTTGATAGTTTCATTTGTTCTTTTCCCTTTAGAAATGTATTTATGGGCTATTTAACACCTCCAACTTTGTTTTTACAGTCGTTTAGACTTGCCTGAGATTTTGGCAGAAGGGCATTATTCCGCATACATGTGCATATGAACTATGAGCTCATAGAGTAACGTGCGGGGCTTGAATTGATTTAAGAGACAATGGGGAAAATGCTGTAAACGGATAGCTCAGTCGGTAGAGCTGTGAGACGTTTAATCTCAGGGTCATGGGTTTGACCTACTATGTTGGGTAAAAGATTCCTGCATTGCAGGGGGTTGGACTAGATGATCCTTGTGGTCCCTTCCAACTCTACAATTCTATGATTCTAAATATGAAATCCTTAAACTGTGATTATATATTTTTGGGGGTAGTAGAGAAATTGGGGGGGACATCTGTTGAGTGAGATTTTAAGGTGTCAGTATGATTGCACGTTCTGACTTGATAAGAGGACATTTAACATCCACTCCCTTTACAAATACCCTACAATATTGATAAATAGTCATTGTAGTTGATGCAGGGATAATAGGATCAGACACCTAGCTGTTTGGAAGCAGAGTAACTGAATGTCAGGAAAGCTGCTTTTCATCATTGTAGAGGATGAAATTAGATGCTGTGACATTGTAAATGGATAAGAAGCTTCCAGGCAATGGTTGCTTGATGTCTTGAAAGATACTGGAGAATTGGGTTTGGAGGAGAAAGCTATTTAGAATAAATTCTAGAGGATTAAAAAAAAGTACTGATTTATTTCCTAAGTTGGAGAAAGAATCTGAAGTATTACAGGATTAGTATTCAGCATCACTTTAAAAGCTTCTAAAACAGTTTAATACTACAGGATACAGTGCTAAAATGGATGATGCTGTGGAATAAAGGTTTATTGACAGTTTTGCTGAAAGTGCCTAATTACTCACAAGTGGCAAAGGCATGAACTAATGTGGTCATGCTACATTCACCTACTATTAGATCTTTCAAACACACCATTCATGACTAGGATTTTCAGAGGACCCCAACAGAGTTAGGTGCACAAATCTCTTTTGTTCATTTGAAAATCTCTGCATGGGTACCAACACCCCCCTTAAGCTTCTTTGAAATACTGAGTTGATATCTATTAGTCTACATTTAACACTTCAGAAGTGTCTGTCTATTGAGAAGATTAGAGGATCAAGCGTCCTTTGAAAGATGTCCCAGCATGCACATACATTAGTGAATGGTATATCAGACCCTGTTAACTCTGTATGAATATTGTTTTGTCCTTTTTATTAAATTTGATTATCAAAAATATAGTGCAACTATGTGTTCAGATTATTACTAATCTTTTTTTTTAAAAAAAAACAGACAATCTTGTTGGCACCCATGATGCTCCTATCCGATGCGTTGAATATTGTCCAGAGGTCAATGTAATGGTAACAGGAAGTTGGGATCAAACAGTCAAGTTATGGGATCCGAGAACACCTTGTAATGCGGGAACATTTTCTCAGCCTGAAAAGGTTTGTATTTAAGCAATTTACAATACAATACTTTGCATGCCTACTCAGAAGTAAGCACTGTTAAGTTCAATGGGGCTCTTTTTCTAGTAGACTTGCATTTTTTATGTGGTTAAGGAATACATTTGAGCAATTAAAGTATTAATATCTTTCAGATCAGTTCATTGTTTGCATTAAAAATTTATAAACACTATTAATGAGGGTAAAATTACAGACTTAAGTGAGTTTTTGCATGATTAACAAGTACTACTTAAATACCAGAAAAATACAAAGTTAACTCTGTAGTTATTCTCAGTAATTAATGCAAGCTTAGCTACACCAGGAAAATATAATGACACTCTTCAGACATAACACAAAACCATGGTTTGTTGTTAAGGGCTTGAGCCCCAAAAACCTTAGACTTGTGTGCTCCTCCCACAAAGGGACAAGGTTTAAAGCTTTAGTCTTCTTTTGTTTCTAAACTGCTTTTCCCCATTGCTCAATCTTTAGTAAACTGGTTTTTAGAAACCATTGTTAATTAACAAACCAGGATAAGACTTGGATACAATAGGGAGATCCTTTTGCTGAAGGTATATTCCAGAAACCCAGCTGGTAGTATTACCTATGTTATATTGTGGTGTCAATACACTAATATAGGAAGGGCTTTGTTGGTGTATCCATTTATGCCAATGTAAACAGGAAATTTTGATTGTTGCAGCTTAATTTCTTTCAGCTTCTTATTCAGGGTCCATGAGTAAGGTCCTAGCAGCTGATTTCCAGCCTGCTGTAACTTTGGCTTACAAGTACTGTAAACAAAGTGATGGGATAAAGTTACGGCCAACAATAAACCTTGAGTTATGCATTTAAGAGTAACTTGAACGGTGTAACTTTTATTTTAACATGTTAGTGCAGCCTTATGGTATGAATAGCTGCATGTTTTGATAAATGGATGAGATGAGGCTTTAACTTCTTCAGCTCACTAAACAGCAGTTGCATTAACAGTATTTAAATTTTTATTTATGATCTCTTGCCAGTCTTCATTTTCATAGGCAGATACATGCAAATAGTTTTTGTCACTACTTCAAATACTTTCTAATCACAATGGTGAGCTGTCAGTCTAGACCACATCATGTCTAAATAGCCCAGTAATGTGGGCACTACATAATCTGAATCTATTGGCGAGATCTTTGATCAGGATAAAAATGTTGTTTTTTACTTGTGATTTATGGTTGCATGTAGCATGTAGAAAACTGTGATGAATTGCTCGCAGAATGCCATATAATAGACAGTCACACTGAATCAAACTTCTTATTGTTATAGCAAGGTTCATTATGTCACTTTTTTAAACAGTATCTCTGATAAATGTGTATACCTAGCCTATTTCATGATATTGGTTTCATTTGATTTATGGCTATGGGGTGCTGTAAAGAATACTTCACAGGTATGACACCAGTCTGTAAAGAAGATTTAAGGTAGTTAACACTCCTGATGCAGTTTTTCCTGTATATATTTTTCTATAACATTGCTTTTGTGTTATCACATTTTATACTGTATGCATTCTTGTATAGTAATTTGCTTTGTGTCACTGTTGTTTGAGCCATTGACAATTCATCATCAATAATAATAATAATTCATTAAATTTATATACCGCCCTATACCCAGAGCTCTCAGGGCAGTTCACAGAACAAAATCAAAATATAAAACCACAAAATATATAATCAAAATAAAAACAACCCAACCCACATTTTAAAAGGACATAGGATGTCAATCAAATCAACCAAAGGCCTGGTTAAAAAGGAATGTTTTTGCTTGGTGCCTAAAAGTGTATAATGAAGGTGTCAGGCAAGTTTCCCTGGGGAGAACATTCCACAGACAGGGAGCCACTGCAGAGAATGCTCATTCTTGTGTTGCCACCCTCTGGACCTCTAGGAGAAGGCACATGAAGAAAGGCCTCAGAAGATGATCTCAGGGTCTGGGTAGCTTCATATGGAAAGAGGCGGTCCTTGAGGTATTGCAGTCCTGAGCCGTTTAAGGTTAAAACCAGCACTTTGAATTGGGCCTGGGCCTGGAAACTAATCGGTAGCCCGTGCATTCTGTTTACATTCTTTTAGTCCTAGTATAAATGAAGGATCTGTAATTAGATACCAGATCTACCACATGTTAAGCATATGGAATGAAAGCATGTATAGTATGTATCTTTTTAGAAAGGTAAAGTTGAAATATCAAATATGTAACTTGTAGCTGTTACTTGAAAGAGTTTTACCTGATAACAGATTAATTGCTTAGTTACACAACTTTTGTTTTTAGTTTAAACTGATTTAAGCAACATTTTCTTGTTTATCACAACCATTATTTTTTTTTTTGCGGTTAGTTATGCATGCTGAAATGGCAAGAGTAAATAAACAGTTGAGTGTTCAGTGTAATATATTTTTTGATGTTCCTGCCAGCAAATTTTTCTCTGTGTGTAATTGACAGGTAGGTTATTGTTTTCTGAAACAATAGACAAACTTTCTTTAAAATTATTTATGTAATCATGACACAGATGTAATGATGCTTGATCTGTTAACCATGGATAAGAGTTTGAGAGCAATCTGTGAGCTTGAGCACTATCTCACCTTACTTCTTGCAGATGGATCTTCCTCTTCCCACCCCACATTTTATTTAAATAATTTAAATTCACTTTTTGCTTTCAGAGCCTAAAAACATTACATAGGCACCTGGGTTTTTAAAAATTATTTGTGTGTATGTACTAACAATGGTTAGCTCCAAACCACAACTATGATTATAAATGTATATGCAATCCATAGTTTGTGCTAACTATAGTTCCTGAGGATTTGTGAAAGCTGGGGTTAGATGAATTGGCAAGGACATTGTTATAACTTAAAGGGTAGAATTAGCTTTTTAGGTTTGTAGGTTGGTTGGGAAAAGAATGGTCTCCCTTTGAGGATGGAGAACTCTTAGCAGGAACAAGACAGATATAAGGAGGACAAACAAGAAAAATTGCATCTCTATAGCAAGGCTTAGTATGTAAAATCTTGGTATTCTAACATGGGTAATCTTGTATAGTCCATGTAGAATGCATTTTAGTGTTTCATGGAGAGTTAAGTCTGCTAGACTTCTACTTTTAAAAATCTTTTGTCATTGAACATGTTAATGGAACAGGTAATCTTTTCCTTCTACCTTTATACTGCTAAAGTAGAAATCCTAGTACTGAATGTGGAAAATGTAATGCCACTTTATAACTTTTTTCCAAGGTGTATACATTGTCTGTGTCTGGTGATAGATTGATAGTGGGAACAGCTGGTCGGAGAGTTTTGGTGTGGGACTTGCGAAACATGGGCTATGTTCAACAAAGAAGAGAATCAAGTCTTAAATATCAGACACGTTGCATCAGAGCATTCCCTAACAAACAGGTATTTAAATTGTGCTGCATAATAATAATAATACTACAGTGGTACCTCGCAAGACGAATGCCTCGCAAGACGAAAAACGCGCAAGACGAAAGAGTTTTCCGTTTTTTGAGTTGTTCCGCAAGACGAATTTCCCCATGGGCTTGCTTTGCAAGACGAAACGTCTTGCGAGTTCTTGCGAGTTTGTTTCCTTTTTCTTAAAGCCGCTAATAGCCGCTAAGCCGCTAATAGCCGTGCTTCGCAAGACGAAGAGACTCGCGGAACGGATTAATTTCGTCTTGCGAGGCACCACTGTAATAATAATAATAAAAAAACTATTATTTTTATTTATACCCCGCCCTCCCCAACCAAGGCCGGGCTCAGAGTGGCTTGTCAAATAAAAGTTTGTAGAAAAATAGTCTCAATTATACCAGCTTTTGATATTTATGATTATCTTGACTCAAAAAGTTTATTTTGAATCTTGCTAATTTTATTGCTATCTCTAAAACAAATGATCTATTTGCTGTGCTTTCCTAAGGTTTTGAAGCTGTTAATGGAGTTGGAAACTAGAGGAACTTTAATATTGTATTTAATTCTAAAATTATCACAGAGCTCTGAATTATGCAGGAGCAGTAGACTGGCATAAATGCCATGCGCCAAGAAAATTAGTGTTCTGGGAAATACTGTTACAGGATTTAGATAAAAAACTATTTGCTTAGGAGTCATTTTCTGTGCTGGGCATGGCTCTTTCCTGGATCTATCAAAGCTACAAAGAGAATTAACAGAAGAACAAGAGTGTCTTTGTTTCTCTCATCATTTCCTTCTCTGGGGTTCAATGTAGTGTTTAGCCATTATTTTCTGCTCTTCTTGAGGTGGGAAAAATATAAAGGAAAAGCCTAACAGACTTTTATTGATGTCAGATAGCAAGATATACCTAGCAGATATAGAGTTGTCTTATGCAGAGGAGGCATTAAATGAAAGCGAATTTTGTTAGATGTTATTTATAAGCAAAAGGGTTCTTCCAATGAGGTCTCATTTGGAATCTGTTCTCACTTTCTAAAAGACATTAGTGTGTGCCCTGTTTAGAGTTAATGTCAGAACTGGAATGCAACATTCTTTATCAGGACACAATGCTAAGAGAATAATCTATAATTCCCTTTGGAATCTTCTCAGACATTTTTACAAACCTTTAGGACTCAGAGTGCACCTGTGCCTCTCAATAGTTAAATGTGACATGTGTACATAAGATGTACACATCTTATAAATGTTTCATCGACATAGAACAGTTCATAAAGAAAAAACAAAACCCTATGCTCAGTCATCGAAATAAGTGAGGATTCTGTCTGTGTCCCATAGGGCTATGTGTTAAGCTCTATTGAAGGCCGTGTTGCAGTTGAGTATTTGGATCCAAGTTTGGAGGTACAGAAGAAGAAATATGCTTTCAAATGTCACAGATTGAAGGAGAATAATATTGAACATATTTATCCAGTCAATGCCATCTCTTTCCACAATGTCCATAACACTTTTGCTACAGGTAACATGAAACTTTATTTTTTTCTTATTAGTGCTGTTAGTTGATAATTCTTCAGTTATATTGACCAAGCAGTCATCTGAAAAGCTTCAGTTGTTCTGTGATTCTTTTAGAGAATTTGAGGTATCCTGTCTTTAGTTCTCAAATATATCATTAAAATATAAGCTGAAAAATACAGTTTCTACTTTGTAGCTGTTTTGCATACTTGTAAAACTGGGAAGATTGTTTGATGTGAAAATTTTCTGCAATAATTCAGAACCTATTTTATATCTTGTACCATGTGCTTCTCCCATTAAATAACTGAAATATCCTTGCACTTTCTAATTATATTTAATTGCACAGATATCAATAATGCTCGTTTCTGCTGCTTTGGCTCTTTGCAATCTATTTTTAGGTGGTTCTGATGGCTTTGTCAATATTTGGGATCCATTCAATAAAAAGAGACTCTGTCAGTTCCACCGCTATCCTACAAGCATAGCATCTCTAGCCTTCAGTAATGATGGAACCACCCTTGCAATTGCATCATCATATATGTACGAATTGGATGACGTTGAACATCCTGAAGATGGTATCTATATTCGGCAAGTGACAGATGCCGAAACAAAACCCAAGTGAGTAAGTTTCACCTGTATTTGAGCTTTTTCTACCGTTTATTCCAGGATTTATTAATTTTCCTAAATTCATGAATAGCATTATTGATTTCTGGTAGATAGTGCAGCTTGACAGTAGGACTAGAGTTGATTTTATCTTGGTCTCCCCAAGCTTTCAATATCCGTAGGTTGATAGACGGCTGGTGGATAAAATTGTCTACTTGTTTTGTGGGAGAAGAA
The DNA here is from genome assembly GCF_965112155.1 of Podarcis liolepis. Taxonomy (NCBI): domain Eukaryota; kingdom Metazoa; phylum Chordata; class Lepidosauria; order Squamata; family Lacertidae; genus Podarcis; species Podarcis liolepis. The sequence continues at coordinate 48,443,497 of NC_139556.1, read as the reverse complement.
TGTCAAACTCTCATTCTTCTTGAATAGGAGCTATTATATGAAGTCATGGCATTATTGCCAGCTCATTGCTTTAAAATTAAGTTGAAGAATTCAGGATACTACATATGAGAGAGTCTAATTATATTAGGATTTTTAAGATTTCGAACTATTGGCAATCTTTGCACATAGATCTGGGTTTCTCATCTACAATACACCAAAGCAGAGCTGCTATAGTGATTGTTTAAATTATAAGAAAATAATTTTGAAACGGTATGTGTAACTCTTTAATGTCCAGAATTGTGCCACGTTTCCTGGTAAAGAAAATACTAGTTTTGGTTGCACAAAGCTAAAATGAATTTAGCCTAAACCTAAATACATTGCAATTTTCTTTCCCTTAGCACATTGGAGTTTATATCTTATATTCAGTTTTGCCACTTGAGTATATTACAGTGCTAAGAAAACTCATACGCCTGCAGTGTTTGGAACCTCTGTGGGTATTAGTTGTTCCCACTAGTCCCACAGCTGCTTGCTGTCTCTCATTAGCGTATTTGCCTTCAGGAAGGTGGGGAGCAGCAGATATGAGCATGTTTGCCTGTAGGGAAAGATAATATGCAAAAAGGCCTTTATGCTGTAGTATCCATAGGGATGGGTCAACTCCTACTCCTTGCTTGCTGGAACCCTATGATCTTCCAGTCAGACCTAGGTACACGAGAATGCACACATAGAATTAAAGAACAGAGTGCTTCTGAGCCCATTCTGAACCTAGGAATTAATTTTTAGGGCCAAAACTGAACTGAGCTTAAAAGACATTTCACACAAAAGTCCAGAGTTAATATTTTTTTTCCATTTCAGTGCCCTTATTAAGGTGGAAAATGTTTTTGTTGCTAAACATTTAGGAGTCATAAATCCTTGCTGATCACTAGATCTACCAGTACTCCCTGATCTAATTTTTGCTCACCTCTGCTGTAGTATAGGTGTGTATAGGAGAGAAATACACACATTATCTCCCTCCATTCTTAGCTCTTTAAACTAGCTTCTTCTTTCTCTTGTTGTGTACATGCACTACTTCTGCTGTGGAAGAAGAGTGGCTTTAGTTGGTGGGAAAGCTGTGTGGCTTGAACGTCCTCCTGCAAGGAATTGGCAGCTTACAGTTATTGTGGGCATTCTCACACTTGGCATTTGGTTGCTTATTAAGATGTAGAATTTGCCACACATAACATCCAAAAAGTGGATATTTCTTACTTAAAACTTAATCTGATTCTTGAGTCACTGGCGTGGACTTCATGGAAATGAAGAGTAGCCTTTCTAAGCCCATCTTGTGAGTACAGTTACTTGCCTCAGAATAATGTCAGGCAAATAAGCTGCTCAGGGCATCTTATAGTAAAGCATCATCAGGTGCAGCTAAATTAAGCTGAAAGTAATTGACATACAGTTTGTTTTGTTGAAGGAATGTTCTTTTTGCAAGGGAATTTCAGAAGATAGATGCCATAACAGGGAGGGTATTAGATTATACCTCTATCAAACCAAAGGAATACAGAGTGGTGTCTCCCATGCAGAACCGGCACAAAGAACTTCAAAGGGTTTGGGTGCCCTGGAAGATGCTGTGTCCCTGTGCCTGGGCACTTTTAAAAAGGCTTATTAGCACATTTAGGTTATAAACTTGGCAACTGTACCTGTGCTCTTGAGATTCATTTCTTTTTAAAAAACAAACTGTTGAGGGGCTTATACAGTAACGCTGCAATTCATTGTTGCGCTATGGTGAGTGTTTTGTCTACACAAGCATTTCAGCTTGTCAGACACAACAGCCCCCCCCCCTTTTCTGGGAGTACTCCCAACTTGTCCAAGCCAGTTTTGGGGGTTCATTGGGGAGGGGAGCTCCATTGTGTCTTTGCACAGGCTTCCATTGATGGGGCTCATTGAGTGAATCCCACTCAATATGTTTTCAAGCAAGAATAGTTATTGTTGAACTAGTGCCAGAGATGTCCAGGCCTGTTACCACATCTCATTTTAATCTACTTCTCTGGGTTGTTTTGAGAATAAAGTAGAGAAGAATTGTGTATGCCAAAGTGTTGCATCATGGTGAAGGATGCAGATATGAGACAAACTAAGATGTGATCATGAAAAATTGAACTAAAATGAACAATACCAAATTAATGCAAAAGTTGTGTTTACAGAAACTAATAAAAAAAAGGCAAAAGGTTTATTTAAAGTTTCCACCCTTAACTCTGGATCAGTTTTTCCGGGAATGCAGGGGAAATAAGGAAACAACAAAAAACACCCCTCTCCTTTTCCCAGTAGGAGCATTCCAGGCAGACTTTTTCTTATAAAACTCACTGTATAACTCTTATTTATTTATTTAAAACTTTATTATATAATAGTGCAATCCTAAACATGTCTACTCAGAAGTAAGACCTATTGAGTTCGATGGGGCTTACTCCCTGGTAAGTCTGTATAGAGTTGCAGTATTGGCTACCTTTTCCCAAACCTCTTTTACCTTAGGTCATGTTCATCACATTTGACTTAATCAGCTGATCTATGTTGAGTGAGATACTGACAGTAGAACAGTTAGTAATGATATTTCCTTTATGTTTAACACAAGGAAATGCCACCAGACCTTTTGTAAATATTTGTTGCTGTGTTGCTTCTGGGAGTACTATAAGCACTCATGGTATTTCAAATTCTTAAGAGCCAGCACCACAGTTCTACTTTCCAGGCATAACCATGACTTAAAAGTATATTTTAGATTTTTATTCGATTTTCCCCAGCTTTGACTTTGCCATGCTATCATCTGTTACACTAATATGAATGCAAGTTGCCAAAATCAGTATAGTGGGATTAAAAAAAATTGGAACTACTTCCCACATTACACCATGTTAATGGGAGTGCTCCTGCAGATTACTTGCATTAATGAGAATTATAGCATGGGAAGCAGTCTTCAGTCGATTGAGGGCCTGACCATATGACTTTGATTTCAGCTGTTTCTATCCTTGCGTTGTGTTTGCTAATTATAGGGATGCTTCGTTCTGCTTTCTGAGGAGGTTAATCTTCAATTAAACAATATTTCCTCTTGGCTGTCCATTATTTTCTGAAACAGATGGTTCATCATTTCCTGGGCTGTTAAACACAGCAAGGTTAAGGTTAGACTCCTGGGAATTAGTTAGTTTTGAATCTTATTACAGGATGTAGAAGCAAAACTAATAAGAATAGTACTTAATAACATTTTGTTGCAGCAAACAATTATTTATTAGCAAACAATTGATCCCAGAAGGGCAAATTGTTTGAGTCGGTAATGAGCTGAGACAAGGCAGAGCATATCTGTGTATTCGCAAAATAATTGTAACGTAATTGCAATGCATTTAGACAGGCATCTATTTGGACTTCTTTCTGCCTTTAAATGAATTTCTGAAACATTAATATGCTTTTCAGACATGTTGCTTATGCCAGTCTTCAACCAGACACTGAAGAATTCTTGTAGTGATCCATAGAAGTTAACTTGTGCCAAGTGATAGTGTCTCCTAAATTAGAGCTTTTCAGCTTCCAGTTGCAGACTTTTAATTGTTAGATTTGGAAAGGCAAAGAAATGACATGTATGATGTATGAAGGTTTATGTCAAGTTGGAACACTTTGTTGAAAATTTATTTGCAATGTTATGAAAATTCAGATAGTTCTCTGAGACATGCTTCTTTATTTTGCAGGTCTACTTAGCTTCCGACACAATGCTTCAGTAATTTTCTCTTTCAAAGTACGTCCACTTGCTCGTTACAAGGCTAGCATAAAGCAAATCCTGGATTAAATGAAGATACATTTCCAATAATGCTTTCACAGAAAGTAGTGTTTTGTGTAATCATTCAGTATATTCTATCATTCTTTTGTTTTTAGCTTATTCATGAAACACTGTTTTCTTATGTCTGAACAGTAATAAACTTTTCTGTTAGTTGATTCATTTGAAATACATTATTTTCTAGTTGAACTTTTGTACTTATTTAATAGTAGTTTAAATAGTTTAATAAATGCAATTTTCAAAAAAAAATTAATGCTATTATAAGTCTTGGATTTATCAGTGGAAACATCTACTTTTTAATCTGTTTTCTTTTTGGGCATGGTAGGATAAACCACATATTCAGTTTTATGTTGAATAAGGGCTCTCTTAGGCTGGCCAAAGGCTTTGTTTGAAAAACCTTAGAAGCACACATTGTCTCCAGCGCTTGCAATTTACCTTTGCAAATTGTAATTTGTCTTCAGCATGGCTGGAAAGATGGCAAAAGTGTGAATTAAGATGTGTAGTGCACCATTAAAGAGTGATGTCAGCATTTCAGAAGTTCTTTCTCAGAAAAGAATAAACTGGTTTTAGACATTTGCCCCCATTCAGCAAGAGAACTGCTATGATTATTTATTGCATATTAATGTATTTATATTCTGCTACTCGGTAACTCTCAAAGCAACTTTATTGATAATAATACGCAAAAGAAAAAATAAATACAAAGCAAGCCGGTTAATAAAGTAAATTCCATAGTAATAGCAAGAAAAAGTGATAAAATCAAAGGGCGAATCATATAAGAAGTCATTTGTGTACATTCCACCCAGCAACACTTCAAAACAATTGTGAAACATTACCAAGACCGGGTGGTAGGGATTGTAAATTGATAGGAGATGGGAACCTAGCTGTTTTAGAGATGACAATGTTTAGATATATGTATTTTGCAAAAATACATTCAAAATGTGCATTTAATTATGTATTTAAATTAATTTTCATGGCTTTATAAACAAAACATGGATGTGGAAAGAGGATAGAAGGGACTTTGGAATTAACACATGTGAAAGTAACATAGAACAGAAACAGACAGCCATTCATGCCTAGTACATTGCTACTTCATAACTGAGTATGCTGAGTATTTGTACCTGTACCATGGTTCATATGCAGCTGTGTTGGAAGCTGTCTTACTTCGGAAGCATTAAAAAAGAAATGACTACCTACTATCCTCTCAAAACACTTTTAAGAGGCCAGACTTCATAGTTTGGTCTTTTATTGGGCTGGATCACATTTAGCTTTGCGCCTGCCCAGTCTATGAGTGATAATCCAGTTGGGGTCTCCTACTTGTGCAGCAGGCCTCCTGCACAAATGGGACTTTCCATTGCCTCCCTTCTGCAACTCCTGCCTTCATCTGAATCTACTCTGGAGAGTTTGGAGACGCTTGGAAGCAGATTGGGACAGGCTGCAGAGACAAAGAGAGAAAGGGGAAGTCCTGTTATGTCCACTGGCCTGAAGTCTCATTCAGTATCTGAGCATCCTTCAGGTAAAGGATGTGCTGTTCTTGTGCTTCTAAAACAAGAAAACCCGGATAGGAAGTATTTTTGGAAGTGGGAATTTTTTCAACAGTTAAGGTTTTCTCCTGGTTATCACCAACATGCCCAAGATAAAAAACTGCCATTGAGAGAATAGTGGTGATGGTGGTAAGCAAATGGGAGCCTGCATAGGTAATACAGCAAGATAACCTGGCATGATGCAGAATGACAAAATGGTTGGGACAGGGCAACAGCTGTGTTCATGACTGAGACAAGACTATATGTAGTAAAGATAGGCATTCTTTCTCTAAGGAGGCAATTAATCTTCCTTTTATTAGCTCTCCTCCAGAAATATAAATACAAAGGTTTCGGAGCCAGAAGAAATCATACGCAATGAGCTTTCTTTCTCCTGTATGAGAAACGGCTGAGCGAAGAGGATATACAGACTCCTGATCAGTGTAATTGAGTTCTAAAAAGCTCCTTAAGTCATTGCCTCTTGCTGAATGGTTGAGGGCATTCCAGAGAAACATGGAGTCACAGCCATCATCCTAATAGACTCATCCATCATCCTTGCCTGCTTGCAGGGCTAAAAAAAGTCACAAGATGTCTCTCAAGAAAGGATTATGATAGTATATGATATTAGAAGCCAAGTGGCACCTGTGCCCCTAAATACTCCGGTGCTATACCTGAATGTAAATGTTGCCTTGATTGAATTAATGAGCATTTGTGCAGAACTGTAATTACATTATGACTGCAATCCTAAACACATAGGGGAATAAGCCCCATTAACATAACAGAACTTAGTTCTTAGTAAACATGCATAGGCTTGCACTGCACTGCTATTTCAGTGATTCAAGTGGGGTTTGTTAGATCTGTGTCATTAGAAAATGGCTGAGATTCCAGTGAATCTTAGAAATACTTACAATAATCTAATATCCACAATTCTAATAGAATCCACAATTCTATGATTCCTGTCCATATGTTTTCTCCTGCAAAAAGGTCTTCAGAAGAATGATGCACACAGTAAAACAGTACAATTCACATGGACATACATTGCTATGTAAATTCAAGTTCCCTGAATGCTGTTTTCAGAATGGTGGGAACTCCCATTGTTTTAAAACCCTGCAGCGTCTTTCATTCATATAGCAGCCCAAGGGGTGCTGTTTGGTGGCTGCTGCTTCTGGCTGGAGATTTTGCATGTTTATATTACACCCACCCAGGCAGTGGGCCACGGATGTTCAAATGACCATTGTTTCCACATATTGCAAAGGCTTATTTTCTGGAGTCTCTTGCGAGAAATAAAAGTCATTGGCTTGATGATAATGGTCTACCTTATCCCATTAGAAGTACTGATCATTGCCAGGCCACAGTCACTATTTTCAGATTAGGATATTTGGTGTGCTGTTTATAATTTGGCTTGTGTTCATGTTTGTGGCCATCAGATTTCAGCAAAAGTCAAGATTTTCCTTTCAAATATGTCATTTCACAGGAATGAAGTGCCATAACCTAATGGGGTTTAGTGATTCTGAATTGTTTTATCCTTTCTCTTATTAGCATCAAGAGTTGTGTCATGCAAATTCTGAATTTTGATCAGCATTTTTACTTTATTTTAAAATTTAAACCCAGTGTGGTTTTTAAAAAACGACTTCAAAGGCAGCACCTTGTAAATGTATTAATAGTAGTCTATCCTATATTTCTAAACAGTCACTTAAAAAACTATTTTCACTTTTGATCCCATTTACAACTCCTGATAATTCTCATTTTTAGCATTTATTTTGATGACATGGACACTCCCAGATTGGGCTATTCATCTCTACAGCATTAAGTCTTGATTGATTTTATTATTTTACTTCACTTTCCAGACAAGTGTTGCATGAACTATTGCAGACTAAGCGACCCAGATCTGTATCATTTTGACTAATCAAGTGACAGCTATGGTTGTGGGAACCATTCATATGCACTAAACATGTTGTGAGAGGTTGTTCTACCCTTTATGGCTGCTGACAGAACCACAAGCTTGAAACTGTAATAGAAGGTTCTTATTACACCTCAAAGTATAAATTACGAAATGAAAACCTCTTTGAAAAACTTTATTCAATTGAAGCATGTATGAATTTAAAAGTGTTGTTCTTTTTAGCCAACTCAAATTCAAAAGTGTAAGGTGGTTTTTTTTGAACTAGAGTTCTTAATTTGAGAAACAAGAGTGTGCTTCAAGTTTCTGAGTTGGCCACAATTAAATCATTTCCCCCATGCCCCCTAATGTCCTTAATCAACCCCCCAAAAGTATAAATTATTAAACATCTTTTTGGGATTAAATTTTTATTCCTAATTATACGCAAAAGATATATATCATAAAATATTCATCATATAATTGTGATTAAAATGTACAATCTCCCCAAAGATGTGATTAGCAATTTTAAACACCCAAAACTTAATTAAGCAGGTAATGGGGTTAGAGCTAAGTGAGACTTTTAAAAGGGTGGGGGGAATTAAAATTATATTTTAAGAAAGCTTTTTACCACTAGGTCTAAAGATGTCAAGAGAACAACCTACAAGGACTATAATAAAAATGAAGGTGGAACACTTTGTGTGTGTGTGTGTGTGTGTGTGTGTGTGTGTATTCATGAAAACCCATAGTATTTGATTATATTTTTTTCTGTGAGCTTTTAAAACCACCCATACAAGATTCCATGAAGGATTCCCTATCTAGATGGGAAACTGAGTACACTAAGAGATACTTCTTCTTTGGTGATTACTCGTAGCCGAGTAAGATTGTCTTCCATAAACACAGTTTTAACAATGAGTCCGTAAGTGACTGTGGAGGCCAATTCTGGATCCACATGTCCTTCCACAGTGGGGACATTGGTTTCCAGGCAGGAGCTGATCACGGTGTGGACTTGCCAAGCGTGCCTTCTGCCTAGTACGTTTCTCCCTTGCATCCTGAGTTTGAGTGTCTTCAAAGCCCATGACACCTTTGGTAAAGGCTGTTCTCCACAATTATCTAGCACATGTAAGCATAGAACACAGGTAAATGAGTTGATCCAAGAGGATGAAGTGGGCTGGCAACTGAACATAATAATGAATTTCCCTTTAATCTTTTTTTTAAACTACAAACTAGACCAAAAGTAATTTGTCCACACAACTTTTAATGTTGGAGGAGGGAATCGAGCAAATTCACAATGAAAGCTGCCAAACCGGGTAATTGAAACCATAGATTTATTTGTACGGTTCTTCCATTTCAGCTATACAGTAAATTAAACACAAAGCCCAAATATTAACATCAGATTTGAAGCAGCTTATTAATATATTCTGCCATCTTGTTAACATGTTAGGCTTTCTTTTTTAAAAAGAAAAGAAAAGAAATGAACATGATAAAGTAATAAAATAAAACTAGGCAGAGGATTAAAAGAAAGTGCTGCTTAACTTTATAAAGATAATTACCTGACACAAAAAGCAGCTAACAAGAAAATTTAGCTTTGGAGTTCATCCAAGAAAATTAAACCCATGTTGCTACCACATAGCCACCTAATCCAGAAAATGAACCTGGGCCAATGTAACCTTGTCAGAAAATGAGGAACACTAATCAGCTGCTTAGGAAGCAGCCCTGAAGAACTTTTACAGCACCGTGATGGATTATTTAGTTAATTCCAAACATTTGTGCTGCACCTTGAAGCAGATGTTCAGCACAACTAGCAGTTTGAAAGCACGTCAAAGTGCAAGTAGATAAATAGGTACCACTCCAGCGGGAAGGTAAACGGCGTTTCCATGTGCTGCTCTGGTTTGCCAGAAGCGGCTTAGTCATGCTGGCCACATGACCCGGAAGCTGTACGCCAGCTCCCTTGGCCAATAAAGCGAGATGAGCGCTGCAACCCCAGAGTCGGCCACGACTGGACCTAATGGTCAGGGGTCCCTTTACCTTTACCTTACAATAAAGAACTGCAAAAAAGCAAAGCCACATGAATTTTTTAAAAAATAATGAATCAGATGATAATGATGTAATCTGTCAGGGAGATTATATAATCAGGGTATGGCCAAAATTCTGAAGCCGAAAAGCTTTCTTAAAATGGAAAATCTTAGGTCTGTGGTGGAAAGCTGTCAAGGAGGGAATAAGGCAGTCTTCCTTAGGAAGGGAGTTTCAGAGGACCTCATTCTCATCCAAACTAGTGGGCAGTGGGCACACGAGACAGCCTGTGTTGATTATAGGTTCCTACAGAAGAGACATTATTTGTATTTGGCAAGGTTGAATACAATATTTTGCTGCCTGAGACAAACAACAAGATGGCACCCACCCCCATTCCACTTTGAAAAGCTGTCCAGACCAGTACTGACTCTTACACCAAAACTGGTAAAGGAACAACATCCATCTCTAAGTCTGAGGGCAGCAGGCTAGATTACGGGGTGCAGATCAGCCTTTTGTGGTGCACAGAATCAGGGCTGGCCCTGCCCTTAGGCAAAGTCATACAATCTCCTCATGTCACAAATGGAGAATGACACTTTGCATGTCATGAGTCTATCTCATATATTAAAGGTAAAGGGACCCCTGACCATTAGGTCCAGTCGTGACCGACTCTGGGGTTTACCTCGCTTTACTGGCCGAGGGAGCCGGCGTACAGCTTCCATGTCATGTGGCCAGCATGACTAAGCTGCTTCTGGCGAACCAGAGCAGCGCATGGAAACGCTGTTTACTTTCCCGCCGGAGTGGTACCTATTTATCTACTTGCACTCTGACGTGCTTTCGAACTGCTAGGTGGGCAGGAGCAGGGACCGAGCAACGGGAGCTCACCCCATCATGGAGATTCGAACCGCCGACCTTCTAATCGGCAAGTCCTAGGCTATGTGGTTTAACCCACAGCGCCACCTGTGTCCCAATCTCATATATTAGTTTCACCTTTTTAGTAGAGTTACTGAAATAAATGAACTTTTCCACGATATTCTAATTTTTCGAGTTTCACCTGTATTATCCCTACAGCCCTGTGAGTTGAGGTAGGTTAGGCTGAGAGTGAGTGACTTGCCCAAAGTCACCGAGTGATCTTCATGGCTGAGTGGGGATTGAAATCATGGTCTCTCAGGTCCAGTACTCTAACCACTATACCCCACTGGCTCATTTATTAGGCGAAGTACTAGAAGTCACCTAGGAAGGGCATCACAGGGCAAGGTCTACAACTCAGTGATGGTGGAGCACCAACAAGCTCTGAAGTTCCTTCTCTTCCTCCCTGTCCCCACAATCGCCTTTTGAGTTTTCAGAGCTGGCAGGTATGGTGTGCATAAAAGCAACAGGGGAAGTGAAAAACCACGGATGAATTTGCTATGCATGATGGCAGTGGCAATTCTTCAGGCGCGCAACCATATTGCTTTTCAACCCACTTCTCATGCAACAGCCTCATTTTAAGCAGACGCTAAAAAGACGTGCTTTTAACCTCAAAATCTTTCCCTCCTAATTTGCAATATACAGAATCGCAAACACATTGCAGCCTCAAGTAAGTACATTTTTTAAAAAATAAAAAAATAAAAAAATGGTAATACTCCCCTCCCACACACCCCCTCCCAATCCCGAAGGTTTAATTTTCATGATTATGTTAGATTATGAGTCATTTTAAATCATGGTATCCAGTAGAGACTGCTCCTACTCAGCAGCTCTTTTCAACAGTTGTTTATGGTAGTTTCAGCCTCTTTCTGCCTCTCGGAGGCTCTTTATTTTTAAAGCAAGGCAGACAAGGCCTAAAATTATTCCATTAAAGAGGTGCAATTTTTGTAATGGGACTTAGAGTGCTCTGCAGAAGTGCAGGCAAGTTTCTTCAATATCCTGAGCATTATTCGCTCATTTAGTTAAATGATGTTTCTAATTCCCTGGTAATTACATGTAATGAGGCACTCTTTCTCTTCTTGATGAGACTTTAGCTTAATATGAGATGTCGTCTTTTTCCCCCTCCTTTTTTTTTTAAAGGGATAATTACGCTTCCCAGGAAAAGTGGGGTTTGTTGTGCAGAATATAGCAAATTATTTTATTTCCTGCCATCTTGACTGCCAGTAAATTATAAAATTAAGTTTCAGAGAAGCATTAGCACCATTTTGGAAAAAGGCTTGAGATTCTATATTGCACCCCCCCCCATCTCCTTTATTCATCTGCTGATGTCCTCTGGGACCATTGGGCTATTATTTAAAAAATAGATGTTTTTCTGCCAAACCCCAGTATTTGGTGGCTGTGTGGTAGCAACATGGGTTTAATTTTCTTGGATGAACTCCAAAGCTAAATTTTCTTGTTAGCTGCTTTTTGTGTCAGGTAATTATCTTTATAAAGTTAAGCAGCACTTTCTTTTAATCCTCTGCCTAGTTTTATTTTATTACTTTATCATGTTTGTTTCTTTTTTTTAAAAAAAGGAAGCCTAACATGTTAACAAGATGGCAGAATATATTAATAAGCTGCTTCAAATCTGATGTTAATATTTGGGCTTTGTGTTTAATTTACTGTATAGCTGAAATGGAAGAACCGTACAAATAAATCTATGGTTTCAATTACCCGGTTTGGCAGCTTTCATTGTGAATTTGCTCGATTCCCTCCTCCAACATTAAAAGTTGTGTGGACAAATTAATTTTGGTCTAGTTTGTAGTTAAAAAAAAAGATTAAAGGGAAATTCATTATTATGTTCAGTTGCTAGCCCTTTTCATCCTCTAGGATGAACACATTTACCTGTGTTCTATGCTTACATGTGCTAGATAAATATGACTGGAGCAGGAGGCACATTTCTAATCAGGTGATCTGATCCAGAGCCCACGTTTGATAAGCTGCTTTTATTGTCCCTTGCTCAAGGGGGCATCCCTTTACAGGGCAGGGGAACTCTTCATCTTCAAAGAGACACATGCATGGAGCTGCCAGTCCGTTGAAAGGGACAAGAAAACAAGGGAGAGAGAGACAGCTCCTTGCAATGTTTTGCAAATACGACACATGCAGGAGAGACCTGCTTACTCATATGTTAGTTGAGCTTTGGTGGCTCTGGTGTAAAACAAAATAGCATTTTCTAAATACGGCATTGCTTGCAAAGGAACAATATAGGCAATTTTTTAAAATTTAAACTCTCCATATAACAACCCCAGTTGCTGGAAAGGCAGGAATCCAGCAAGGGAGAGAGAGAGAGAGAGAAAATGAATATTTAGCCATTATGCCGAAAGAGCAGAAGTTTGTATTCTTGTCCTAAATGCCAAGTTATATATGATGCTCAGCCACATATCATTTGTCTCTGATGTTTTTTCTTTTGTCAAATGTTTCTGCCATGGTTGCAATCTAAAGTCGTGTATGTCCGTCTGTCTGTTTCTTTCTTAATCCTTTGCTTTTCCTGCATTAACACCCCTCTCACCTTGGCTGCTGTTCAACCCGTGGGAGCAAAACGTCACGGCGAGAAAAGCAGCTTGGAGCATGTGCACAGATTATCTCCCCAAGTAGCTCTCCCTCTCTAGACTGCAGCCTCTGTGAGGACAATGCGTATTTCTGCAGCAGTGTTTTGCGAAAGGACAACAAACTGTGCAACGGAACATCACTTCATGTGTGGACCTAATGTCCAAAGGGAACTCTTTCCACTCTCTCCAACCATTTTTACAGAGGTGAGAGGGAAGATGCTATGGCGGACCTGCAGAGCTTGGAACATAAATAGCATTTGATGTCATATTTGTTGTGCTGCAAGTCAGTTGCTTTTGGCATCCCTCTTAGGACTCTTCCTCTTCAGTTGATGCCAGAAGCTCACAAATTCCTAGATGTTCACACATAAACTTTGGTTTATAGAACTGGGGTCAGATCTTGGTGTTGGCAGCTATGTACAAGTGCACAACTCTACATCAGTGAACTTTTGTTCATAGCATTGAACCATATGTCATCTTCCATCTGCTGACATGACTGATACCTCATGCACACTAGTCATTATAGTCTGATATTTAACATCCACTCTTTTTCTTCCCCCACACTCCTATACAGTAGAATATTCAGTTTGGAGTGTTATAAATGCCTTTATCCAGTCTCATTGACATTTTAAACAAACGGTGATATATTTAGTACAATAATTACAGTTATTTGATTACTTTTCTCTTAGCCTCAAGTAGAAGGCAACTGACATATGTGAGTGCCCCTGAGACTAATACTCTGTAATAAACCAACATTATTTATTACAAGATGCATTTTATTAATAGGAATTGGCAGTAATTAATTCACTCAAGTTGATGTTACTAATGATTACATGTAATTCATGAAATATTTATGTAAGAAGATGGTGGATGAAAATGATGCAAAGGTCATTTTGCTAATTAGTTAAATATCTGCTGCACTTCACATGAAATGTTTTACCTCTGTATTGTTTCAGCTTTGCTGGAATAATATGGCTATGAAATTGGGGAGGGGGATCCCTAAAGAAAACAAAATGGTAAAGATTATGATTATTGGTTTGAATATATGCTTGGGCTGTTTCCATTCTTTATTCATTTACCCCCCTCATAAATTCACTTCCTCGTTCTGAGTGAAAGATCCCATTGAGAGATAAAGCCACCTCAATCTAATTGAGGTTATCGGTTTCTGGTGTGTCTCCCAGTTTAAGGATAAGTTAATATATCTTTGTCTGTTTAACTTGCTGCTGCCGCCTGCCTTTTGAATCAAATAATGCCTGCCCAAATTAATAGCAGGCATCTGAACCGGAAAGATCATGGAACCAAAGTTGCTCTCTTCGATTTTCATATCAAAGCTCTTCCTGACATCAGCAAGCACCAGGTTAGTCTTTTATGCCTATCAATTTGGCTTTTATCCAGGGCTTCAATTATACTGTTTTTTGGTGTGTGTGTGTGTTTTATAAAAAAGAGTAGATTTTGTCTCAAGAAGGGCCATGGCTATACCAGGTCCCTTTACTATAGCCATGAAAAAGTCCAATGGTATCTGTGATGGCTATTTGTGGGTGTAGTGGTGAGTTGCATTCTGGCCTAGAGGTTATTATGGCAACCCATGTTGTAGGCCTCTTCTTCTGGGTAGGGGGGAATCCTTCTAGCTACAAGAAAATTGGACCCTTTGACCTACCTGGTCTGCAGTTGCTGCAAGAAGCAAATAAATGTGGCTTTAAATGTGGCAATAACATTGGGGCGGTGGTGGGGAGAGTCTATATGCAGGATGCTTCTCACAATGAGCACCAACATCACAAAGATGTTTCTGGGGACAGCCTTCTTGTTGCCATTTTGTGTCTCACTCATCATCACATCATGGTAATCTGGTGGAGATTGTTCCCAAGGTGATACTGCTCACGGATGTGAGACTCTGGTCCTAAATTGATTTAAGAAGATTTATATACCACTTTTTAGACTTTCCCTTGGACTGAGTTCCATGAATGGAGGGCCACTGCAGAAAAGGCCCTGTTCCTTGTGCCTGCCAGCCGAATAGCTTTACCGGTGGGCATCTGAACAGGGTCACTGATGCAGATATTAGGGAACATGTAGGCTGGCATCAGAGCTGGTCTATTAGAGTGATAGCCTTAAGTGTCAGATGTTGGGGGGCAGAGATGCAGTCTCTTGCTTGAGCCCCTAACCATTCCATTCTGTTGGAGGATAGATATAGCATATCCTGTGTTCCCCGAACTAGTCTGCTGCTCCCAGGTGTGCTGTCCTGCTTCTAGTACGTAAGATTCATCTGTCAGTTTATTTGGTTTCTGTATGTGGAATGTCACTTTTTGCCCTTTGCTTCAGGCAGCGAAATGTCTTGGGCTGGCCTTGACAGATATCATTAGGCAGTCCCTAAGGCAATCTGGTCCCAACCCATTTAGGGCTTTAAAGGCTTTTGCTTTGAATCAAGCCTGGAAATGTACTGGCAATCATTGGTACTGGTGAAGTCTCAGCGTGATAGGATCTGATTGCTTGGCTCCAGCCCAAAGATGGTGAGATGCCTTCTGCACCAGCTGTGGTTTCCAAGCTGACTTGAAAGACAGCTCACACAATGGCCTCTGTGTGGAGCTGGTAGCAGGTGTTCTGACTCCACAGCAAGAACAGAGAGGAAGCCTGAAGTCTAGATGCCAAATGCAACCTCTGTGTCTCTCCACCTGGCCATACCCCATCCACACACTTCAGTGACCCTGCTTTGTACCCTTCTTGGGAATTTTTGCTTGGCTAGAATGTTTCCCTGAACTCCAATAATGCCTCCTACTTGTCTGGATAGAGGAGAGAGAGGAGTTTATAGGGACTAGCCAACTGTACGGAGGAAAATTCACATTTGTTGCTCTGCCCACCGCTCTTATGTGACCCCTTGGAAGGCTGCTCAGAAGGGAATGCATCCCTTGGGCTGGAAGAGGATCTCCACCTTTTCTCATCAGCTTTTGCCATGTTGCAGCATAGTATTCAAAGAAGCAGGAGAGAGTGAGGTCCTTGAAGGATGTTTCCTTCCAATACATATGGCTGGTTAAGCATGAGCATGCTAATGAGATCCAATGGGTTTTATAGATTTGAAAGGCAAATATAGACAAAAGAGTGACCAGAAATCCAGATTCTGTGTGCATATGTATGTATGTATATATATATATGGAAGTTTTGCAAGGGCAGTATTTGATGGACTGTGGCCTATGTTATTGACAAAAAGCCAAGAGTCAACAGATAATAAAATGGAACACAGGGATATGCACATATCGTTTGGCTGTCAAGTGAATTCCATCCTACGGTAGCAGCTCATGCTGTTACAAACCATTTTTGGTCTGTATTTCAGTTACAAACAGTCTTCGAGATGGACAATTGGCTCTTAAAAGTGAACAGTTCTGAATTGCCTCAAATAAGCTTCCTATAACAAGCCACTGGTTCTGATGGAACAAATTTAAAATGCCTGTCTCCTTATCTTCTGTCGACATCATTTTTCAGAAGGGGCAACCAGCTCAAATTAAATAGTTTCTGTGCAGACAGTCTGTCTGTCTTATTGGGCTAAGAATGTTGCTCAGTTTGAAGAACTGTACTTCAAAAATGAAGATGAATTAGAAGTTCAGCAGAAATTAGAAGAAGTATAATGAGAATGCATTTAAAAATAAGCAAAGACTTATCTTTCTGCCATGTAGAAGTCCAAACTGGTGTAGCTTAACAGTTTCCAGAGGAATCTTATTTTTATTTAGGTATCATTTATAATCTGGGATGAATTATTTAGCAAAAAAGAAGTATATATATATATGAGATTTAGGTTAATTTTAATCTGTCTAGCCTGTGACTATATTGTACCAATAAATCTATATTAACTTCCAAAATTACTTTTTGAAATAGCTCACATGCTTTTGCTATAATCTGGAGATTCTAAGCTTAATTATTTAAAATAAATTAATCAAAGGACACAACTCAGCCAGAATTAAGCACATCTTATTTCTGAATCACTACATAGGAATAAATAGAACTTAAATGTACTTAAATTTTGGCTAGATTGTGTCCAATGTTTCTAGTTCTCAACATTCAAAAAGAAAAAAAAGAGAAAAATATTTATTTCTCCTTTAGAATAAGCACAACATATCCAACAATTTGATATCTGTCATATTAATGAGCATTGTATATGGATCTCATTTGTGAAAGGCATGCATATGATGAAGAGTGAGGCAGAAATATATTTAATAAATAAATATTTCAATAAATATGTCAGCAATGATGCTTTTTATCCCTTTTCTGATTAT
The DNA here is from genome assembly GCF_965112155.1 of Podarcis liolepis. NCBI lineage: Eukaryota > Metazoa > Chordata > Lepidosauria > Squamata > Lacertidae > Podarcis > Podarcis liolepis. Next base: position 48,426,587 of record NC_139556.1, on the reverse strand, counting down.
TTAAATATTCCCCAAATAAACAAAGTATTCTTGAAACTATGCAGGAAACTGTGACCTTGGGACATTATTTCTTTCTACTATACTCTCATCACTTCTGAATTGGTTCTTAGAATTTCACAGCATCCCTGATGGTTTGCTAGCAGCTTTAAATCAAAACAAAGATAACTTTCCATCCTGTTGTAAAAATGCCACGAGAAGATTAAGGTTGCTTAGGATATAGTTTTCCTTTCTTTTATGTGTTTTGATCTTGTAGGAAATGGGAGGAAAAACACCTCCTTCATTTGAAATCTTTTTCTGGAAGCCAACTTTTTAAAAACAAACAAACAAACCCAGAAATAGAGCTCCTTTTTCAAGGAGCTCAAAATGATGCATATTGGGTCTTTCCTATCAAGCTGAAAAATACTGCCCGAACCAAACCTCCATTTAGTTACTTAAAAGACAATAGAAAAATGGTTCATGTGTGCAGCCTGGACTTCTGAGCCAGATATGTAGACCCATTGATGTGCTTACATTGTGCCAGAGTCTTCAACAATGAGATGGGGGAAGCGGGGTGTGTGTGTGTAATATTTAATATTTAGTAGTCATAGCTGTTACTTTAGGCTGGGTATGGGGGCAGTTTATGTGCTAAACATGTGCAGGATGTCATCTTCCCAGCCTTGGCCTTGTGGGTTTTTCTTGATCAGTCCTGATGCTCGACTGGACTTTACATGGGAGGGGATGAGAATGAAATTGCTGGCTCCTGTACATGCAATCACTCCTTGTCTTCTAATAAAAGATAAAAGCTCAGATCGATCAAGAACACTTCAGTCTCAGCCTGGATGGGCTGCCAAGTGAGTAACAAAGAGTTGTTGAATCACAGAACTTGTCATTGGTTGCTTGGTACACTGTAACCTGCAGAACAGTGGTATAACCTGCGGGTCCTTAGCACAAGTGCTGGGACTTTGGGAGATTTCAGCCCAGGAATTGGGGAAGCTGTGACCCTAAAGATGTTGCTCCCATCAGTCCCATCCAGAGTGACCAGTAGTCAGGGATGATAGTAACTGTAGTCTAAAAACAGTGAGACAGCCATGGTTTCCACATTCTTGCTTTAGCCCTATTGTTTTAGAAATAATGAACACACAAAAAAGTTTTCTTTTCTCTGGGTTGCCATACTAAACCAACTAGTGGTAAATAAGGAAGGTTTGATCCTTGGGATCTCTGACACGCACATCTGGCAGTATCCCCATTAGGATGGGCAATAGGCCATGCTGGACTGGGGTGTTGTCCAGGGGTTTTCATTGGGTTTATTTGTTGCTATTATTGATATTTGGTGCTGGAAGAGACTCTTGAGAGTCCCACAGACTGCAAGAAGATCAAACCTATCCATTCTTAAGGAAATCAGCCCTGAGTGCTCACTGGAAGGACAGATCGTGAAGCTGAGGCTCCAATACTTTGGCCACCTCATGAGAAGAGAAGACTCCCTGGAAAAGACCCTGATGCTGGGAAAGATGGAGGGCACAAGGAGAAGGGGACACCAGAGGATGAGATGGTTGGACAGTGTTCTCAAAGCTACAAACACGAGTCTGACCAAACTGCGGGAGGCAGTGGAAGACAGGAGTGCCTGGCGTGCTCTGGTCCATGGTGTCACGAAGAGTCGGACACGACTAAGCGACTAAACAACATTATTGATATTAAATTTTTGTATCTTTATTTTTAGATTTTACTATGATTGATGTGTCTATGTGGAAATTGTTCAGCTTTGTTGTGTACTTTTTGACTACATAACTATGTTCATGATTATGTAAATATTCTCATGTTGCAAGCTGCCTGGAGCATGGTTTTAATTGCGGAAAGGCAGCATACAAATAAAATGGTGATGATGATGTTATAAATGTGAGACCTTGTGTTCTAGAAGTGGCCAAGCACAAACTGACCAAGCTGGTGTGAGCTCCTGTATATGCACACAATCAAGTATTTGTGATAATGCTGCCAGTGCTGGTAGACAGTTGCTAAAATGTGTTAGGTTATCATAACTAATCGTGTTTCAGTGGTCCTGCAAAACTGAATAGTGAATTTTCTGCTAGCAGAATCATTGCTACCACTGGATTTGCACGCTCTGAAAATGCCATATTATACACGGTAGCTAGTTTCTACGTGGACTAGTTAGTCATAACCATGTGAATTTCTTAACTCTCATGGATCAACATAAAAGCTATTATTCCTTAAATTAAGGTAATGCCTTGAAATATTTTATCAGAATTTTCAAGTTCTCATGGTGTCAATCCCCACCAAATCTCCCTGTTTCACAAAAGATGGACTCTGGGTTTTCTATTTGTGTTGAGGTTTCTTTGCCATGTGTCAGCAAAACGGGCCTCAACATTTGTCCCTAAATTTCTGTGTCATTTACTTTTGCTTGCTCAAGATGCTTGAAGATTGGGATAGCTCTTTGGTATGATGCTAACTGTTCTAAATGTAATGTAGCTTTATAGATTAGTATTAAATTCCTTGGCAGGGTGAGCCCAAGCAAGTAGTAAGCTAAGAAAACAACAGATCAAGCTCCATCTCTCGGAATTGTAATACTAAAACCAACTATGTGTTAAATTGCCTCTGAAAGAGTTTACATGTATTTCTGGGTTTTGCAAGCTTGCTGCCCATTGCAAAATCCTGCAGTCTATTTTGGCAGAGACTTAAAAGCCCTATTAACTGTAACATGGAAATATAATCATATTTAACAGGAAAATCTTTATGGATAATTTAAAGAAAAAGCAGCCTCCAAAGCAGACAAAGACTCTAACATATAACAGAATGGAACATTTGTTAAATGTTCTCCCCCCCCCCCTTTTGAAAATGCATTTGTAACCATTATTTTGGTGTCAGGTTTTCAGATGAAAGCTGTTTACCCTTTTGCATCACTAGCTACACAGTATGTAATCCAAGGATGGTGGCCTACTGATCTTTTTAGTTGTGTTTAATGCTGAATCCACATCATGTCAGGAAATATCCAGAGGTTGCCTAGTATCTTAGTCTATGGCCATGTGCATACTTTTAAAGCGTACCCAAAGCACATTTTTGCCCTCAAGAATTCGGGCAATCTAGTTTATTCACCACAGAGCTACAATTCCTAGCAACCCTTTAGAAACTACAGTGACCATATTTTTTTGAGGGGAGAAATCTGCTTTGAATGTGCTTTATAGAGGAGCAAGTGTGGACTATGGGTTGAACTCTGACCTGGGAGACCAGGGTTCGAATCCCTACTCAGCCATGAAGCTCACTGGGAGACCTTGGGCCAGTCCCCATCTCTTTGCCTAACCTACCTCACAGGGTCTTTGCGAAGATGAAATGAGGAGAAGGAGAGCCATGTACACCACTTTGAGCTCCTTGGAAGATGAAGGTGGTATATAAATGTAATAAATAAATAAAATATTGTATATCATCAGGAACATTTATTTTACATATACAAAAGTATAACAATACAATCATGCAAATCAACAGTTACGATATTCCTCTGAATCTCTGGACTTCCCACCTCCCCTCCCCCATGGGTGCCATTATCAAACCTTTCCCGCTGCATCTTTTTCAATAGTCTATGTTTTATGTAACTCCATTGTCTACATAGTTCTTGCTACATTACAATTGTTATTGCAATCCTGCTATTCTTTTCATCTGCTTACAATGGTCTGCAAGATAAATTATAAATTTTCCCCATCCTCTGTTGAAGTTTTGGTCTTCTTGGTTCCTGAGCTTTCCGGTCAGTTTTGCCATTTCAGCATAATCCAGCAGTTTAATTTGCCATTCCTCTCTGGTAGGGAGTTTGTCTTCTTTCTAGCTCTGGGCTAATAGCATCCTTGCGGCTGTCGTTGGGTGTTTATGTCTAGAGTCCCCAGGTGAAGTACCTGTTAGAGTGCTTCTGGAATGACTTGTTTGGAACCCCACACATCATGTGTCTGTCCCTTTCAGGATCTGCTCCACTCTGGATTCTGCTCAGGAAAGGCTTTGACTTGGTGTCTGAGTTGGCAGCCTTTTTAGGGCTCAGGGACACATATGCCAACTGTAGAAACTGTCATGGGCACCACAAACATGGGCATAACCAGTGGGTGTAAGGCATAGCTGTCAACTTTCAGATTTGAAAATAAGGGATCAGCAGCCTCGAAAATAAGGGATCAGCAGCCTCACCTGTCCCGGGGACAGTCTACGGGATATCTAACAATCCGGAATAGCAGCGAGAAGCAGCAGGAAACGACGCTGGAATAAGGGAATGTCCTGCAAAAAAAGGAGAAGGTTGACAGCTATGGTGCAAGGGGGCATCTGTCCCCCAAATCAAATAAATGAATTAAATACTTAATTGACCAATTGTGTCACAGATAACTCGGTTCTGCCCCGCCCCAAATAAATCCTGGCAGCACCCATGCACCCAAACAGGCTCTGGTGTTGTTTGGGCACATTACATGTTTGAAAAAATATTTGAAAAAACATTAGGTGCCTGCTATAGTTTGCAGCCTGTTTGGGCAGCATGTTGTCATTGGCACATGGCCTGATGGCTGGCCTTTGGCTTTTTTTGCAGGGACACTGGGGAGGGAGGGGGAACGCCTGCATTTCTATGCTGCCTTTATATTTTCTCATTGTGTGTCCCTCTCCCCCCTGGACTGAGCATGCATTAGATTTGCCTGCTGTTCCTTCAGCATAATTGGTGTTTATAGGATTTCTTGGCCTGAGCGGTGTAGAGAAATCACACACTTTTGTCTTTTTCTTTTTTCAAAAAAATATCTTGCTTTCACTTGATACCTGATGAGATATCAGGTTAAACACCGATTGCCTAGCAATCATCTCAACATATTTACAAATTAGCATTTTTAGCATATTTGGAATTTTGATGACAAAAAGCAAGTGGTACTGATGAAAGCAAGGGTTTGAAGGTGCCATGCTGCAATTACGTTAATTCCTTTCTTTTGGGTGCTCAGGAGGATACTCAGGCCCGGTAATAGCGGCACTTTTTACCGTGCCATCCTGGGGAAGCCGCTGATAACATTTTCCAATCTCAAAAGGTGCTTGATTTCTCCATTTGTGTTCAGGTTTACCTTGGTTCTGCAGTTAGCAAAGCCCAACCCACCTGCCCTATACAATTTGTAGTTCTCAAACCTATTTGAAAAATAATAATAATGTGAATGGAGATTTTACATCATTACAATTTCCTTTCCATTTAGGAAGCATCTGCTGTCTCGATATCTTGAAGGTCTGAAGAGGCCACAGACCGCGAAGCAGATGAAGCCATTATTAAAATGAAACAAAACAACAACAAAAATGAGAGGGGAGAGACACAGAATATGCTACAATACCTGCTGCAGCAACAGGCTCAACATTTTTATTAGTATTATTATTTTTACCTTGAAAAGGTTAAAAGCATTTTGGTCCTTTCAGAAAATGTAATTGCATTTCAGACTTGTTTTGTGTGTGAGTCTGTGGGAAATACAAGTTAGTTCTCTTGCATAAAAATGGGCACTTTTGCCTTCTCTCGCTTTTTTTTTTCCCCCCTAACAGGCCTGCCTATTAAGTAAACATTTAAAACCTAATTGGACCTTTTATCTGCACCCTGTCACACTGAGTGATCAACCATTATAAGCAGTCATATAAATGTCACTTTAAGTACTGGCCCTTGCGGAGATCCAAAAGCTATCAAGAAAGACAAAAAGGCCTTGGTATTTACTAAGACAACATGAAGTTTGTAGGGCTGAAAGGCTTTCATTGCTCAATTGACATGATTGCTTTTTTGAAGGGTGGCTTTTTAGAAACAACAACAGGTTTTAATTGGAGATGTATCTTTTGAAAACATCCCCAGTTTGATCTCACTGAAACAAATTATTTGTGTACCCCTTGTAACAAAGGCAATGTCTTTGGGATGCTCTACGAAGGTTGTTGTTGTTTTAACATATATGCATGATAATATCAGGTAGGTATATATGAAGACCCACTACCATTTTGGGCTAAGAGGTCCACTTGGAATTTTAACAAACTGCCTGTCACAAAATGTCTGCCAAAGGGGTGGGGGTGGGGTAACAGGATAACACAAAATGGCTGCCAGGTCCAAAAGAGATAGAATCCAGAATGGCCTAGGCATGACTGCCTCACTCCATAAATGGTGCAGAAAGATGCTTGCTTCAGTCAACACATACTGCCTCATAGAAATAAACTCTTTGCAACTCTCCTCAGTTCATAATAAAACAGTCTCTTCTGCATTGATGATTTTTGAGGGATCATTTACTGAATGATTTGTGCCACGGTCAGCCCTATGGTAGCGCCATGTGGCACAAACACCTGCCAATCACCTGGTGACGATCAAGTCCAGCTGGTGCCAGTGGTCTTGAGCACACTCACTGTTTTGCCTTGTTAGAGAAGGCCTTGGCTAACGCAATGGGACTTTCCTCTCTCCCCTCCATCTTGTGCACCCCAGGCGCCCCCCAAATTGGCTTTGAAGGGTCAGGTGAACCCACAGGACAGCGCACAGGAGGAGAAGGAAGATAATTCCATCAGGCAAACAGAAATGCTTGGGCTGATGCAGTGATCATCTTATTGTTACTTTGAATTCCTCCCATATCATGATCGTGTGAAAATGGGTTAGACCCAAACATGCATGAATAGAATAAATTCTAGCAATGGTGCTGGGGTGGTGTTCCACAAACTGTGGAAGATTTCACAAAGCACAGCACAAGCATGCATTCTGAGCCACGGTGCAAGACCTTGTGCAACATGTTTGACAAAGTCCGGTCTTTATTGAGGATTTGTTTTGATTTATTTGAAGTATGAGCATTCACCAAACATTCATCCTGATTCGCTTTGCTTGGTGTTTATACCTCTTCCAGTTAATCAGTTGTTCATCCCCCCCCCCCATTTACAATGCATTTCACTGTCATTTACTCATTCTCAAAAAACTCCCCCCCTTTTTATAAGGATTTGTTTTACTAGAATAAAAGAGAACTTTAGTTCACTTTAAAGCTGCCAACCTAAATTTCCTAGTCTGCACTTGAATCCCTCTTGCAAAATACTGGCAGTCTGGAGGCTCACAGAGTATATATATCTATATGTCCCGTTAACAACAGTCCATACCCAAATATCTAAAACTGCGAAGACACACTTCAACCAGCACTTGCAATGCCTTTTTATACAAGTGCCTGCAGTGCTTTGAGAAGCGGGAAAGCCCGATATGGCCATTGCGAAAAGTGTTGAGCGAAAAGTACAAGCGTGTGCGGTAGAAGGTGAGCACTTTATGGCTAAATACATGCTTCCTGGTCATAAGCCAGATTCCATTATGCTGCTGGATGCTGCCAGCGCACAGTGAGGTGCCTCGGTCTCCTCCTGGGCCACACTACAAAATATGTATTAATTAACAATCATAGGCTCTTTATGGTAGATGTGTGGGCCTGTAAAGACCAGAATGAGGAGGAATTCGGGATGCAGCAGCAGAACTTATTTTGAAACCAGGACTCTCTTGAAAGAATTCCAGCTTTCCATTCTGTTCACCATCTGTGCATCAGGCGAAGGCACAGCTGCCCATATTATCATATAATTTTACGCCTAGGCTGCACCAATTTGATGGCGCACGCAGAGGTTTCAGAGATCTTTGTGGGATTTGGCTAGGTGGCTCCCATTGCCTTTAATGGGCATAGCACTGCTAAAAACCCCAAAGCAGCTCTAAAATTGGACGAGAAAATCTTTTTGCAAGGGCAGCCAAGTTGGAGAGAATCTCTAGGTGCCTTCAGTAAAAAAGGGGTGGTGCGGGGGAAGCAGAATCAGAAAGTGAGGGAGAAAGACAAAGGCTGTGTTCTTGAACACTAGCTATTAACCATATACACCATGGAAGAAGATGTAGATGTATCTATGGAAGAATCCTCTTAGTGTGTCTATTGTTTGGCTCTCCAAAGTCTCTGAAGAGGCACATGCAACTTGCCATGTGGACTGGCCCTGTTACTTACAGACTTCCATGCTGCGACCAGCTGTGCCAGGAATGTCTGTCTTTGCAAATCAGAGAGAATGGAGCTGCTTGATATGATGAGTTGCTCTACACAATTTGGGGGCAGCCCTGGTATGGGGAAGCTGATGGAAGCTGTCTCCATGGGGCACCCCTAGGGTGTGTATTGCTCCAATTGCTACTCCCTTTTTGGTGCATTCAGACATACAGCAGAAGTCATGAAACCATTACAGGGCAAATTTCTGACAAGGTGACTATTGTTTGAAAAGCTTCCAACAGCTCACAGCTGAGGATGGTTTCTCTCCATTTCCCATTTTTAAACTCAACTCTCCAAATATCTGTATTGGTTTGCAATGAAAATTCATCAGACTGCAAATTTCTCCAAACATGCACATTTTTTTATGAAATTTTGGCTAATGCCCTCAGAGTTTATCATGGCAGTCTTCTTTGGGGTCCATCCCAGGCACCCAGCAGAACCAATAAAGGCAATGAATTACTTCCTGTTTGGTAATTAAATTAATTTCAACAAAAATCATTTCCTAAAACATAGCCACCAGTGAGCCTTTCCACCGTAAGTGGAAGTACATGCCTTTACTGGACCTATAGTGGATTTATATAGGAAAGTCTGATTGGAGAAAGGTGCCATCTAAATGGTGTCCATATTCACACTCCAACCTACTGTGTACACACAGCATTTCCAGTGCTCGGCTTTTAAGCTGCGTTCACATGGTGTCTTCTAAAATGCATATGTATCCTGCACTTTGTGAAAAGATGCTGCTGTTTGATGCATTGTTTCTCAGACCAGTGTCACACAGATTAGAGTCCTTCAGCTGTTCACGTAGTGTAAAGACTCCCTGTCCTGTCAGCACACCCTGAGGAGGACATGGGTTTTCCACACAAAGGCCCATATGTACCTGATTTTTCCCCCTAAAAAAAGAAAAGCAATGTTGGGGATCAGACTTTTGCATGTATGTACCTGTAAATGAAGGGATGCGGGTGGCACTGTAGTCTAAACCACAGAGCCTAGGAATTGCTGATCAGAAGAGTGGTGGTTCAAATCCCCGCGACGGGGTGAGCTCCTGTTGCTCGGTCCCTGCTCCTGCCCACAGTTTGAAAGCACATCAAAGTGCAAGTAGATAAATAGGTACCGCTCCAGCAGGAAGGTAGACGGCGTTTCCGTGCGCTGCTCTGGTTTGCCAGTCATGCTGGCCACATGACCCGGAAGCTGTACGCCGGCTCCCTTGGCCAATAAAGCGAGATGAATGCCACAACCCCAGAGTTGGTCATGACTGGACCTAATGCTCAGGGGTCCCTTTACCTTTACCTTTACCTTACCTGTAAGTGAAGTACCCGTGTTATGTGCTTGCCAAAGGGGAGGAGAGTGTCATGCTTGCATCTCTCTTACATGAAGGCAATTGCTGTCTGGGTAAGTGTCTGAACAAGACACACCTCCTAATTCTCCTGCCTCCATCACACATCCAAGGATATCTCTGAAATAACGAGGACTAGCATGATCTTATATTTCTTTTCCCAAAAAGCCAAGGAGGACTGGATGTTTGGAAAGTTATGGGGAGAAGTAAACAGCCCATAAATTGCTCATGGTTGCCTCATATTATATAATAGCTATTCCCAGAAACCCTTCTAAATTTCTTTGACCACTATCTTATATTTGAAGTCATGCTGTGAGATGCTGAAAGGCATCTTTTAGAATGGGCTGAAGCAAACAAAGCAGCTGGAAGCAGGCCCATTCGTGTTGCCGCAGAATGGAATCAGGAGAAGCCTATTGGTTAATTCACATCATCATTTTGGATGATTCTCTGCATTTTGGATGACCATGATTTATTCTTATGTAGGCTATTTTTCTCCCAAAGCTAGACACATTAAATATCTTAACCTATTAACTTTCAATAAGATTGTTTTACACTCATTTTAGCAGTGTCTTACCTCATTGTTTGTAGTCACCCTATGAATCGTTTGTGTCTTCCTGCCCTCAAGTATTGGGAGGGGGAAATTCATTCTTCCTGCAATTAGTATTCATGGTTCGCTAAGCAGAACTAATGCAACAAATCTTACTTGTTTTTTCACCGAAGGTTATGTTACCTGCATTTTCAGCTTGGCCTAGGGAAATGTCTCTTTAAGCAGAAGGTATTTCTGACTATCTATTACCTTATTGTGTATTCGAAGGCAGCCCTGTATATGGAGGTTTTTACTGTTTGATGTTTTATTCTGTTTTTATATTTTGCTGGAAGACACCCAGACTGCCTGGGGCAACCCAGTCAAATGGGTGGCATACACATAATAGAATTATTATTATTATTATTATTATTATTATTATTATTATTATTAAATTCTTCCATTTGGGCATGTGAGATTTTTCTTCTCAATTTAGCACTACCTGACAAAAACAAATCTAGATTTGACAGAGAAGTAAGGGGAAATAAAATAATATTTGCCCAGTATTTTAAAAATTATCACAGGCAGGCTTCATACACCATGCCTGAAAATTTCATCCAATTCAGACAAGTTTTTTTTTTTTAAAAAGTTATAAGTAGTTCACTTTTTTTTAAAAAGCCAACAACCTCAAGTCAAAAATATTATTGTATTTACTATCTGAAATGTCCACTTAAGTTTTTGTGTTTTTATAATTTACATACACACAGAGACTGCTTCCATATGCCATCCACTGTCATCCTTAAAAGTTTTTTGTGCCCTCAATTTTCAATTAGTAACTTCTTTTTTTGGCTAATCCTATGGGTCAATCAGGGCCAGATTTAGGTTTGATGAGGCCCTAAGCTACTGAAGGTAATGGGGCCCTTTATATGTCCAGCTGTCCTTTGTCAACAACAAATTGTCATTGTTTTTTGTGTTGAATATATACTATATGGTAATTTATGGACCTAATGGGTATCTAAAGCCATTTGCACATAACAAAATATGTATTTTATCAAAGTAATTGTTGAACTGAAATACAATTAAGAAGAAGTATATTAATAGTGAAATAATTATTAAGCTCTAACTGCATGTAGGTTTTATTTTATTTTATTTTTATCTTGCATTTGGGTAATGTACATCCAGTTTATTTTCCTTTAAAGTTTTTGGGGGCCCCCAAGGGAATGGGGCCCTAAACTATAGCTTGTTTAGCTTATACGTAAATCCAGCACTGGGGTCCATATAGCTTACTGACCATTTCTACCCCTCCTGCCGCGATTTTGCACAGGCAAAAGCTTTTTGTGTTTCAGAAGACTCCCAAAAACTGTCCTTAAAAACATTTTTTTAAAAAACTGGCCACATCTGTTTATACGCTTCAGCCATGCCCACTTTGACATAGAGGCCCGGGGGGCATGTCCAATGCAATTATTGAAAAAAGTTAGCCACTCTTAACTTAATGGCTAAAGTATATAATAACAGTATCCATGCACATAATTCCCATGGTGTATGGAGTTGGGAAAATCATGGTTGCAAAACCTTCAAACTAGGGATGCTATGGTTTTCCCAGTAGTGATGTATGGAAGTGAGAGCTGGACCATAAAGAAGGCTGATCGCCGAAGAATTGATGCTTTTGAATTATGGTGCTGGAGGAGACTCTTGAGAGTCCCATGGACTGCAAGAAGATCAAACCTCTCCATTCTTAAGGAAATCAGCCCTGAGTGCTCACTGGAAGGACAGATCCTGAAGCTGAGACTCCAATACTTTGGCCACCTCATGAGAAGAGAAGACTCCCTGGAAAAGACCCTGATGTTGGGAAAGATGGAGGGCACAAGGAGAAGGGGACGACAGAGGACAAGATGGTTGGATAGTATTCTCGAAGCTACCAGCATGAGTTTGACCAAACTGTGGGAGGCAGTGGAAGACAGGAGTGCCTGGCGTGCTCTGGTCCATGGGGTCACGAAGAGTCGGACATGACTAAATGACTAAACAACAACAACATGTGCTTGAAATTTTTGTGATCAATGACGAAAGACCAGACACTCAGAGGGTGGGCAACTTCACAGAAGTCAATTGAGCACTAGCTACTTTAACAGTTACAAGTCCTACCAAAGTAGGAGAAAGTTATTTTAACTTTGTGCATTTGGTAAATTTTTAATTCATAGTTGTTATTTTATAACGTTTTTTATTGGAAAAGTACTATTAGCTTAAGACTTAGGGATAACCCATAAGATTCTGAATAAATCCTTTCCCTCATTTAAAAAACAATCAGACATAATTGTTGTCCAAAATATACAGGGTGTAAATAGCAGTGACAGCATTTTCTGTTGTATTTTTATTCCTCTTCCCCTCCATTCATTAATAAGTTTAGTTATTTCAAAGGTAAAGAAGGAGGTGTTTTTTTAAAAAAGTATTTTACTGGGTCCCAATGTATCTCAGTGTAATGGTTTATATATAAGTGATTGTAATTGCCAAAACTACAGTAGAGTATTATTAGTTATAAAATGCACATATAGTTATATGTCCAACAGACAGCAAAGAACTGAAATGCAGTTGTATCCAAGGGAAAATAATTACAGCAATAATCAGTGTAATTCATGATAATGGCTGAATTGAATTTCACACCATAGCTCCAAGCACTTACATTTAATGAATGTAGTTTGTGCTTGTTTACTTAAAAGGGTTTTTAGCAGAAAATCGATAATGTAACTTCAGTGTTTCTAATTGCAAATACAATTTATTTTTTTAAATAGTCATTCAATAAGGATTTTTGTCGAGAAAATTAAGGTATATAAGTGTGGCAAACGTTGCCACTTTGATTAGGATACCTGTACATTAGTAGCATAGTTGCTTAAAATTATTACGTATTGATTAAAATTGATCTATGATCCATTTTAAGGGTACGCAATGTTCTAAACCTTGCAGAGTTTTGGGGGTTGGTGGGCAACTATGATTGTGCATATCATTTCATAATCAGAATGGCAATTAAAATGTGTCGATGTGAAAGTACCATATTTTTCGCACCATAGGGCGCACCGGACCATAGGGCGCACCTAGTTTTGGGAGGCGGAAAACAAGAAAAAATTATTCTGAACCCCAGAAGCCAGAACAGCAAGAGGCATCTGGCTTCTGGGATACCGTGTGGCTGTTCTGGCTTCTGGGGTAACCCCGCCAAGCCTCTTCAGGGCAGTGGGATGAAGGCTCCCCTGCCCAAAGAGGCTGCGCAGGGCTAAAGCAGAAGCCAGGACAGACGCGTCACTGAAGGGGCACTGCGCCTTCTCTCTCTCTGTGCAGCGCCCCTCCTTCACAGGAGAGGCGCTGCGCAGAGAGGGAGAAGGCGCAGCGCCCATCAGCGAAGCTGGAGAAGGAACAGAAGGAGACCCTTCTGTTCCTCCTCCGGCTTCGCATGACAGGCGCGTCGCTGAAGGGGCGCTGTGCCTTCTCTCTCTCTCTCTCTCTCTCTCTCTCTCTCTCTCTCTCTCCCCTCAGCGCCTCTCCTTCACAGGAGAGGCGCTGCGCAGAGAGGGAGAAGGCGCAGCGCCCTTCAGCGAAGCTGGAGAAGGAACAGAAGGAGACCCTTCTGTTCCGCTTCCAGGACAGGCGCGTCGCCGTGAAGCCAAGGAGCCTGCATTCGCTCCATAGAACGCACACACATTTCCCCTTCATTTTTGGAGGGGAAAAAGTGCGTCCTATAGAGCGAAAAATACGGTAGTTGGTGGGATTCTGCTTTGCGCTAACATAGAATGGTAATAATAAGACAATGTGCTAATGGATGTGTAATGATAATTGATTTTGGCTTATTCTTATGTTTATGCATGCTTTTAAAAGGTAAAGGGACCCCTGACCATGAGGTCCAGTCGTGACTGACTCTGGGGTTGTGGCGCTCATCTCGCTTTATTGGCCAAGGGAGCCGGCATACAGCTTCCGGGTCATGTGGCCAGCATGACTAAGCCGCTTCTGGCGAACCAGAGCAGCGCACGGAAACGCCGTTTACCTTCCCACTGGAGCGGTACCTATTTATCTACTTGCACTTTGACGTGCTTTCAAACTGCTAGGTTGGCAGGAGCTGGGACCGAGCAACGGGAGCTCACCCCGTCGCGGGGATTTGAACCGCCAACCTTCAGATCGGCAAGTCCTAGGCTCTGTGGTTTAACCCACAGTGCCACCCACGTCCCTTATGCATGCCTTTACCCCTACTTAAATGCTTTAGGTATTGGCCAAAAATTGCTACTTTTGAAACATTAGAGTCGGACACATTGAATTAGTATATCCTTGTTGATAGGTAGAAAGCACAACCTGGTACTTGTTTCTGTATCATTTATAGAGAAAATCTCACATAAATTTCAGGGGACCAGAATCTCACTATTACTATGCCTTCCATAGCCATTGGCGAGGTTATTGGTTGGATCCAGAGTTGTGCTTAGCAGAGTACTACTGGAGAAAGGGGATGAGAAGGGGGCTTTTGCATATTCCTTCCCCGTCAGCTGTTTTGGAGGGTTGGGGGCCTCTCTGGCGCAACAGAGAGATGCAGGGGAACTAAGGTTCCAACTAGTTCCCACTGAGCCAGGGAGGGAACCACACATAGAGACCGGAGTTTCTATTATGGATTAGTCATGCCTCTTAAAGTGACACACTAGGCACACTACAGCTTCCCAATATTATTTTAGCGTTCTATAAACAAACATGGCAGCCGCTACTGGTGGTTTCAGCATGTATGGCAGCTACTAATTTGCTGGGATGTTTTATGGCAGGATTAGACCCAGTAGTGAAAGGAGGATAACCAAAATCCCATTTGAATTGGCATGCCTAGTGTAAGTTTACCAGATATTTTTCAATGAATCTGGGTACACTTTAATTAATTAATTAATTAAATACGACACATTCGGGACGTTGAAGCTGCATCGATGGCAGTGGCAGAGGGGCGGTCACCACCTTGACCTCAACCACCATGTTTCCCCTTCCCCCAAGGCTTCTATCTCCTTTCTCCATGAGCCTGGGCAGCCCCTGAGTTGTTGGTTCTTCAGGGGTGGTGGGGAAGCGGTGTGCGGGGGGTCAGGCATGAAAGGCAGAGAAGGAGGGCCGAGAGCGGTGGTGGCAGCGAGGCTCGGGCAGTGTGATGCCTCCCTTCCCATCGGAGCAGCCCCAATCCCGTTCCTACTTGCATGGAAGCAGGAGGGGGCAGGGATCCCTCAGCTGGGAAGGGAGGATTCCCGTTGCCTAACTGAGAGATTCCTGCCCCCTCCTGCTTGCATCCAAGCTCTGATAGGCAGCGTGAAGCCTCCCTTCACAGCTGAGAGATCCCCGCCCCGCTCCTGCTTGCACGCAAGTAGGAGTTGGGAGGCTGCTCCAATAGGCAGCATGAAGCCTCCCTTCACAGTTTAGTTGCTGGGGTCAGGGAAGGTGGAGGAAGCCCGGAAGCTGCATCTTAGAGCACCTGCACTACCATCATATGGGGACTTCCTTAAGATAAATTTTAAATTTCTTCCAGTCTTCTTCCGCCGTCTCCTTCCCCTGGTCTCGGATTCTGCTGGTCATTTCAGCCAATCCCATGTAGTCTATCACCTTCATCTGCCATTCTTCCAGCGTGGGTAGATCTTATGTCTTCCAATACTTTGCGATGAGTATTCTTGCTGCTGTTGTAGCATACATAAAAAATGTTCTGTCCTTCTTTGACACCAATTGGCCGACAAAGCCCAAGAGAAAGGCCTCTGGTTTCTTAGGGAAAGTACATTTAAGTACCTTTTTCATTTCATTATATATCATTTCCCAGAAGGCCTTAATCTTCGGGCACGTCCACCAAAGGTGAAAAAAGGTACCTTCTGTTTCTTTACATTTCCATACCATCATATGGGGACTTCCAAGCAGCTCCTGAAGCCAGCCAGAGCCAACTGCTCCAGGCTGCTGAGACTGCCACTGCTGCGTTTCCTGGGGACATTAGATGAAATCCGGGGACATCCCGGGGATGGAATTTGTCCGGGAACTTATTTGCAAATCTGGGGACTGTCCCTGGGAAATGGGGACATCTGGTAACCCTAGCCTAGTGCCTTCTGGGATGCTGCATTAAGAACTCCCTGAAGATCTTAGGACACAACGTAGCCTCCTTTATTGTCTGCCTCACACGGACACTAAGCGATGGAAGAGTTTGCTTTTATGTTGCTGATAATGTACAAGGAAAACTTTACAAAAACGGGATACTGCTCTGAAGTCCATCTGTGGAGGTGAACAGAAGATTACAGTTCTATATGCATACATGCAAGACAAAAGATAACACCTACTTGTTTAATAACACCATGCATAAGATGTAGAAGATCTTGATCCTATCCCATCCTGTCTTGTAAAGTGAAGTTGTTGATTGTTGCTGTTTTCTCTTACTCACCACTCCACACAAAAAAAAGTCTCAAAGTGAACTACAGATCCATGAAACACACAGAGTTAACAAACACCACAGTAACCAAACTCTCTTCTCTTCTTAAAAATTCAGTGCAAGAGTGTTCACACAAGGCTTTGACTCACAGCTCAGCAGGACTCAGCCCAGGAAACCCATTCCAGGGCTAAGAGTCATAATAGCAATACAGTGGTGCCCCGCAAGACGAATGCCTCGCAAGACGAAAAACTCGCTAGACGAAAGGTTTTGTGTTTTTTGAGCAGCTTCGCAAGACGAATTTCCCTATGGGCTTGCTTCGCAAGACGAAAACGTCCTGCAAGTTTGTTTCCTTTTTCTTAACACCGTTAATACAGTTGCGACTTGACTTCAAGGAGCAACTCATAGAACACGGTGTGGTAGCCTTTTTTGAGGTTTTTGAAGACTTTGGTGATTTTTGAAGCTTTTCCAAAACTTCTTTTGCAGCCATTTGGTAAGTTAAACTTTTAAAACTTTTTTTGGGGGGTTTGGATTTTGGGTTGGGGTGTTTGGAATTCAAGGACTTGGTGTTGGGGAGGGGTTTGCAAGAATCTGGAAGCTTGTGTGTTTTTTCCTGCATTTTTATGATTTTCTGTGACCATTGGGCCACTCTGCTGTTTTTTTAAAAAATTCTGGATTTGAATTTCTGTGTGGTGGGTGGCTGGGGGAACAGTTGAGGAGGGGGTTCTTCAGCAAGAAGCAAAGAGTGGAAGAGGAACCTTCTTCGAGTTGTCCCCCAGAGTCTTAGAAAATGTACTGTACACTTTGTTGATTTTTAAATGTTTTTCTGTCATGTTTAGAAACTTAAATTATTGTTCCTTCAGTTTTTGAAATGCTCTTTACAGTATGTGTGACTTTAAAGAGCACTTAATAAACTCTTGTTGTACCAAATTTGGCTTTGTTTGGACTTTTTTTGACCATAGGAACGCATTAATTGAATTTCAATGCATTCCTATGGGATTTCGTGCTTCGCAAGATGAAAAATTCGCTAGACAAAAAAACTCGCGGAACGAATTAATTTCGTCTTGCGAGGCACCACTGTAATAATAAAACGGGTGAAAGATTTCCTTGCAGCTCTGTACATTCATCATTCATACATAAGTTTCTTAGTTTAAGGTGTGGTTTTTTTAAGTCTTGCATATTTTCCTCTGCTAAAGCAATTTATTTTTAAAATATGGTTGGTGAGAAGGGAAGAACGGGTAAATGGCTTCTGTTTATAATTATAATGAGCACTGGAGTTTTTTCTCCCTTTCTCATTAGCACATTTCCCCCTCTTTTGTTTTAGTTAAATAAATTGCATATACTTTAACTATAGAGTTTAATTAATTGTATTTAATTCATATTTGCAAAATAATCAATTCTGGAATTAATTAGCTTATTTGTTTGAATAAAGCATTTCAACTCAATGTTACAATTGATTACATGAAATTCAGTTCATTTTTTCTTTTTTTAAAAAAACAACTTAATAGGCATTTGTGGAATTTGCATCTGTAATTTTTGTGTGTGCTTAAAAGAGAGCTCTTGAACATTCAAGAAAGTGGGTATCTCTGGCATAGGAACATAAGAAGAACATTGTTGGCTAAGGCCAAAGGCCCATCTAGTCTAGCAAGCTGTTCTCACAGTGGCCAGCCATATGCCCATGGGAAGCCCGCAAACAGAACCTGAGTGTAACAACATTCTCCCCACTTACAATTTTCAGCCACTGGCATTTAAAGGCATACACCATCCAACTTTGGAGGTAGAACATCACCATCGCCACCAGTATCCATTGAGAGACTTATTGTCCATGAATTTGCCATCCAAGTTGGTGACCATCACTACTTCCTGGGGGATGGGCAAATTCCATAGTTTAACTATGTGCTATGTGAAGAGGGATGTGGGTGGTGCTGTGGGTTAAACCACAGAGCCTAGGATTTGCTGATCAGAAGGTCGCGGTTCGAATCCCTGCGACGGGGTGAGCTCTCGTTGCTTGGTCCCTGCTCCTCTCAACCTAGCAGTTCAAAAGCACATCAAAGTGCAAGTAGATTAATAGGTAATGCTCCGGCGGGAAGGTAAACGGCGTTTCCGTGCACTGCTCTGGTTCGCCAGAAGTGGCTTAGTCCTGCTGGCCACATGACCTGGAAGCTGTACACCGGCTGCCTCGGCCAATAAAGCAAGGTGAGTGCCGCAACCCCAGAGTCGGTCACGACTGGACCTCATGGTCAGGGGTCCCTTTACCTTTATGTGAAGATGTACTTTCTTTTGCCTGTCCTGAATCTTCTAACATTCAGTTTCCCCAGGTACTAGAGAGGCACCTTAACTCTCTTAGGGTGCAGTCCTATCCCTCCTTTTCTGTGAGTAGGAATGGGGAAGAAATTTTATTCAGTCTGCATTTATAAATGAACCATCTAATTCACCCTTGTTAAGGTTGCTCAGAGTTGTTGGGCGACAACTCCCTATTCCCTCCCAAAGCTACAATTAACAGAGTTCCCTGTGAAGAGAGATTAATTGTTAAACCGCTTTGGGAATTCTGCCTCTGACAGGGTTGCCAACTTGAATAAAATATGGCAATTCAAGTTGCCAACTTGAATAAGATATGCCCTGCACAATAAATCGCAAGGTGCAGTGCATGCACACAGTTTGAATGGCATTACTCGTCAACATTATTGGGGAGGCAGCTCCCTCCAATATTTCAGAGCTTTCCCAACTTTTCATGTTGGTGACACACTTTTTAGATATGCATAATTTCGTGACCCAGTAATTCTAAACTAACCTCCTTCCAGCCCTGGGAGGAGCATAGGAAGACCTACACACTGCAGCTGACAAACTAATGTGTCGCGACACACAGTTTGGAAAGCTCTGCCCTAGGAGTTGGCTCCTATGCTCTGGGAGGCAAATGGGGGCCTCAGTACCCTTAACAAACTTCAGCTCCTACAATTCTTTGTGAGAAGCAATGATGGTTTAACTTGGTATCATAGTGATTTAAATACATGGGGTCAATCTGGCCTAAAGCTGTAGTCTTATAAAGCCTTACAGGATAGGAAGCCTCATTGAGGTCCATGGAACTTACATCTGAGTAGACATGCATAGCGTTACACTGTTAAGGGTAGGGGGTAGACATGCAATAGATATGAAACCCTACATAAGCATGGGCAGACCTAGAAGAAATTGTTGAAATAAGACCAAAAACCCTAAATGGTTTATCTCTGTTTAGCCACAACATCCTCCTTCCCTTTCGTCACTTCCCCTTCTAATATTCCCTTTTATGTCTTCATTTCTCTTTTGTATTGTTAAGGAGGCATTTCACTAGGGAGTGCTAGAGAGAGATGGATGATCAATGGGAATGATAGGGTAGACTGGATCTGTGTATTTTAGAGCTTATCATTGTTGTTTTATTGTATTGCCATTTTGCCAATCGATACGATTTGCAAATAGGAAAAAAAGACCAATATTTTCGGGGTATGTGTATAATGAATCAATTCTGCATAGATAGATTGATTAAAAAGCTTGTGAGGAGGGGGCAGAAGGATGGATGCTTCATTAGTTTGGCTGATGAAATTTATCTGGTTTCCCCCATATAAACCACAACTGTCCTTCGAAAGTGAGGGAGTTTGGAGAAATGCAGACCACCTCTGAAGTCCTTCCTTTATAACCACCAACGTGGATCTCCACCGGAGAGTGTGGTCCACAACACTTTCTGGGTCTGTCCTTTCCTGCACAATATGCCTGTATCTTCATATATTGTAAGCTGTTCCATAGCTATGGGGCTCGTGGGAGAATAAATGACCACCGTCATCATTATTAATAAAACAGTGATTGTGAATTCATCCAATCTATGCACAGATGAGGAGGACAAATTAAGTTATTTCATAGGAAGTAGATTAAGACACAAAGGTTTTATTTTAAATAAAATAAATAGGAGGAAATAGTTTGGGATTTGTGTGGTGATTATTTTCTATGGTTACCTGCCCTCTCTATTAGAACTAGTGTTGCATTTTCTGGCAGGTTCAGGAAGGCATTTTACTCTACAAAAACAACTAGCTCTTTTTCCTGTCTATGATTACTTGTAATTATGCTTTCCCTGCTATTATTCTAATAGGCTGTCAGACTGCACAGAGGAGGCGTTTGGAATATAAGGCTGCTTTTATGGATGGACCGCTGGAACACTTAATATAGCTCTATTTTTGAATTATCAGATTCTATCCTTTTGAAGTCTGCGTTAGTGGAACTCCTATTTATGAGATGTGCTGTGCTTAAAGGTTTGCTATTGATGAAGAGGTCCAACAGAGGCCTTTATCGTAAGTACCGTAGCATTCTCCCCGAGAAATAAATAGCCTTGCTAAAAGGTATGTTGTGTACCAAGGTTGCAAATTACCAGCCAAGTACCTTATAACTGTATACTTCAAAAATACTACCGGGCTTCTTGCTTATTCCCTCTTTTCTGCAGAAATGAGCAACATTTTTAAAGACAAAGGAAATCTATTTGCCATCCAGCAATATTGGAGAAGAAGAAGAACAACAAAAAACCCCACCCCCAAACTCAGATGCTATTTTTGTTAATACAGAGTGCTGCATATTAATATTAAAACATACTCGTGGGTCCATTAAACAATACTTGATTCAAGTCATTTTGGGAATGTTTTCAGCATTTCTGTTTGAAAAATGATACAGGTCAGTCATTTAGCTGGGAAATTCCTTCAGCACTAAGGCAGCTGATTTAAAAGTCTCTACAGCTATGGACAAACATTTGCAAATGTTCTACATTTATTTGTCAGTTGATTAATATTATGCAGGGCAGCATAATAAGCACATGCAGAAGTGGGCAAAATATTCCACTTGCTACACCTGTGGTTAATATTTAAGATGATGACTGCTTCAGGGCATGCCATTTCCCCCTCCCTGTTAAATATAATCCGCTAAGTGGGTACCTGGGTTTGGACCATGGGCAGCTGACTGAGGTGAGCCATGAGGCATAGAAGGAAGCCAGTGGTGAGGACCAAAGGATAACCCAGGAGACAGGAGCACACCAGAGCTCAGGAAGACAGTTGTTTGAGGAAGTCTTAACTTTAACAGCCCTTCTAGTCTATGAGGGGCCAAGTAGCAGCTTGAGTGGGTGGGGTTAGGCCAAGGCTTGAGCCTATTAACTACCTAGGCAGGCACAGCAACACGCAATTCCTTGGGCTACTGAGGCTCCCAGTTTGACATCTGGCAGGAGATGGAATATCTTTTGCTGCCCCGCCCAATCGCTTGTTTGATTGGGGTTTTAAACCCCTTAATTGAACATTGATTTGGAGCTGGATCTTGATCAGGTATTCCCCAAGCTGGCCCAGGTCAGGTTATGGATGATCTTGGCCCCTGGATCTGGTCAGGGTGTGCGTGAGAGAGAGAGAGGGCCCTAGTAAAAAGTTTACCCATATTGCGATGGATCCAAGCATTTAACCCTTCCTTCTTGAAAGATTTAATCTCAGCACTTGGCTTTCAGATAAGAATCCTGCTTAATGTCCTAACATATAGCTAAAGGGACCCAAGGATAAATCCTTAATATCATATTTCTCCTCTTAGCAGAAATAAATTCTGAAGTGGAAAAGGCATGGAGGCTGTATGACCAGAGATTTTAGATTATGCTATTGAGTTAGCATAAAGGCTCCATTTAACTTCAAGATGTCATATTTAAATTGTGGTGGCATCAAAGAGTATGCATGCTTGTTCAGATAATAGATGCACTGGACAGCTGTTTTGAATCAATGGGTTGGATCCAAAGGTTGCACAAGCAGACCACTGTTTTGGCAATGATATTTGCAGTGGGAAAGCAGTGGGCAGAGAAAGGACTAAGCACCTCTCCATCATGGCTTTACTGCTCCAAATTCCATCCTCCCAAGGCTGCTCTTCATTACTAATAGGGAATACCAGGGTTTTGTTGCAGACATTCATGTGAAACATACAGCTTGGTCCATCAGATGGAGCATATGGCCACAGTGTGGAGCACAACCACAGCGCAGGGCCTCCACGTAGACCCTGTAACATTGAAATTGCCTTCCATGTGGGGCTATAATAGGGGTCATGGTCTTTTAAAAAGCTACAGGTGTAAAAAGCAAAAAGGTATAAATAAGATAGATTAACTAGAAATACTCCTTGATTGGGATTTATATTTTAGCTTCGCAAAATAATGGCAAACCAGTCATTATTTTACAGTATTTATCTGAGCCCTCCGCCCCCACCCCCTATTCCACTGCAACCTTAATGCATCAAGACCTTTCCTTTCCTCTCCACATCTCATTCATTCTTACCCATATATTTTATTTTTACTGATAGGTTCCCCCTTAAGCCTGTCTATTTGCTAGTACATTTGACAGATGACAGCTACTCTTTGGAATGTTTGATGGCATTTGTACGGCTATGATGCCAGGAGCGTTCTAAGCGCTGGTGTTGCATATTTATTGATCTCCATATTCCCAATAATCTGATGCACGTCACATTTGACAACATTATGTGGCGAGGTCAGCTAGATGGGGCTAATTAAACTGTTTCAAAGATGGATGTTGTTTTCCACAACATTAACCTTGCAAAATAGCTGCCATGCCGCATTTCACTATGGGAGTTTGGGTTTTGAGAAACTCCTGCACCTCTCGTCCCTTTTCCCTCCCCCCCTTTTAAGTTTGTTGATGCTAACATTAAACAAAAACCTGAAGCTATTAAACCTCAGTATTTATATACAATAGAAAACATGGCCGACATGGCATCATTCCAAATGAAAATCTTATTAGTGGCGTACGGTGCTTGTGGCGAAGTCCCGAGCAAACGGAAAATTGGTTTGGCTGTCGAAAATGGTTGACAGATTAGCGAAAGATGATGTAAAAGGGATGAATGGGCAACAGCTGAATTCAGGAGGATTAAACTGGTAAATAGAAAACCCTGATGTAATCAGAAAATGCATTGTGCTTTCATCTTCTGGCACAGTAATGCTATTCACGCCCGATGCTTATTGCACTCTGGACAGTATGAAATTTTGACTCTCCCTTTTAATATATATATAACTTTCATAACTTGTCTAACGCTGCAAGAAAGAATTGAATTGCTAAGGAAGTCCCTGGAAGTTCTCTCTCTCTCTGGTTATGGCAATTTAAATATTTAATTAGAAGCTTTCTGCCTTCGTACCAATGACATTTCAGACATAGAATTCTCAGGGCCCTGCAAAGTCTCCTTGGAGGCCTCTTTGCCACATTGAGCTGTTTCAGAACAGTTACCGTAACTCTTTTTTGATGTTACACTGGCTTTTTTTGTGTAATGTAAATTTCCGCCTCTACTTAGGATACACAGTTCCAAATATGATTTTGATAGGCAAGCAATTTAGAAAATGCTCATGTTGCCCTTTGAGCTGTAGAGTGCTGCATATTTTTACAGGGCCTGTTGGGACCTCGGTGCTTTTCAAGCCAGCAGAAGTAGGGAAAGGATCCTTGCTGTAAATGTATGCTGAATATTCGTAAAGTGTATGCTATAAATTTTGTTGAACACATCCCCTGTGTCTCAAGTCCAAGAGAACAGTATCTTCCACCTTGGGGAATCAAGTACTTGATGCTAAAAATACGTGTGACGTGCCCCAAATGCTGATGTGTAGCAGAGGCTAATCTTGGGCAAAAAGTGGATGGGCTCATCACACAAACAGCCCTTCTGCAGTGCAACCCTACAGATGTGTACTCAGAAATAAACACCTTTGGGTTCAATGGAACTTACTCCCAGGTAAGCATGTATAAGATCACAGCCTTGCATATCCAGTTAATAAAGGCAGGATATATAGAAAACAGTGCCTAATTCTAGGGAGTCCCTTTTTAAAAATGTGTTTTTATTAAAGATTTTCTTGGTTTATAAAAGTATGTGCAATCTCTCTCTCTCTTTTTTTCCAAGTAACATTTTTTACAGGTGAGTTTCATCTGTTGAGACATTAGGAAGAAAAGGGGGAAAGAGGTGGAGGAGGGAAAGGTGAGTGGGGTTGGGGTTGGGTGGTAATGTTTCTATTTTACTTAATATAGGGAGTCCCTCAATACAATGGTCTTCTGTTTATAGTATGCACACTTACTACAAACAACTTTTTATTCTGGGCAATGAATAGCAGCTAGTGTCAGGGACTGGACAGAGGAGGAGTGATGGACACCACCTCCCCAAGCCTGAACCTTCCAGAGACAGTACATAGATTTACAACAGTGGTTTGTGGGAGGTCACAGCTCAGATACAGATGAAGGGCAAAGTTGGGAAATAATGGGAGAGGAGGAGGCAGAGCCAGAACAGCTGGCTGACACGTTATCACTAGAAAGCATTCCAGACCCCCCATTTCTAAGAACCCAGCGAGCATTCAAAGTAGGAGAGCAAAGGGCCTGGAGACAAATGGCCCTAAGCAGCCACTGTAAGGTGGGTGGTGCTGTTGACGATTGAGGAAGTGGAGAGAGGGGTGTGGAGATTTACTCGGAGCAACACCATTACTCCAAGAGACTGCATTTCTAAGCCTCTCTCTGTGAATATTGAATAAAATGCATTGGTAAGAACTTTCCTTGTTTTATCCATTCCTGGCAGCCTACCGGGCTGGGGGGAGGAGGAGGGTTTTGGATCAGATTACCTGATGCCTGAAGGGATGCGGGTGGCGCTGTGGGTTAAACCACAGAGCATAGGGCTTGCCAATCAGAAGGTCGGCGGTTCAAATCCCCGCAACGGGGTGAGCTCCCTTTGCTTGGTCCCTGCTCCTTCCAACCTAGCAGTTCGAAAGCACGTGCAAGTGCAAGTAGATAAATAGGTACCACTCCAGCAGAAAGGTAAACGGCATTTCCATGCACTGCTCTGGTTCGCCAGAAGTGGCTTTGTCATGCTGGCCACATGACCCGGAAGCTGTACACCGGCTCCCTCGGCCAATAAAGCGAGATGAACGCTGCAACCCCAGACTCGGCCACGACTGGACCTAATGGTCAGGGGTCCCTTTACCTTTACCTGATGCCTGACAGCTAGCTCTTTGCCTAGTAACAACTTAAGCTGTGGAGAAACTACAGTGATTAAAATATTACATTTGAAAAACAATTTCACTAGATACAGGAATAATAGATTTTGCAGAAAAAAGAGTAAAATGAGTATATGCTGCCACAACGTCTAGAACAGCTGCCCCATGATAGCCCTGAAGGGGCTGCAGCTCAGGGGCAGAGCACTTTTGATGGAAAAGGATGCAGGCGTATTCTCAGTCACCTGCCTGAAACCCTGGAGAGACACTGCTAGTTAGTGCAGACAATACTGAGCTAGATGGACCACTGGACTTACACAGCCTCAGGCAGCTTCCTATGTTCTGTAAGGAAGGGCTGTAGCTCAGTGGTAATTGTATCTGCTTTGCATGCAGAAGGTACCAAGTTCAATCCTGGCATCACCAGGTAGGGCTGGGAGAAATCCTTGCCTGAAACCCTTAAGAACTTGGTATAGCACAGCCAGCGCAGTTGTGGAGATGGTCAGGATTGCAGCATAAGACATAATATATGGTGGGAAGCAGCACTCAGTCCTGGAAACTGGTGCTCTCCAGAAGACCAGTGTGATGATCCCCAAACTCTATGCTCCCATCACAGCACTGATCATCTCCCCCCCACATTTTGTAGATTTCCACTGGCCTGATCAATTACAACTATCGCCACAACATACTTGTTCTTTCACCACACCTAAGACAATCACAGTGATCAAAAGCATCATATGAAGGAATGCTAGGTTTAACAAATTTGCTTCTAAAATGGAAACGAAGAAAATGAATTTGAAATATGTCACAATAATTACAGAGCTGCTCACTTTTTAAAGAGGTCCAAACACCTATCATCTTTATCTTATAAGACATTTGTATTCCAGCACTTTTTTTTTAGTAACACCCCTCCCACCAATATTTAGTTTTCATGCAATAGGTTTATTACAACAACAAGGAAGTTCTTGGTTGTGGTGATTGAAGTGGAAGCCTTTGTGTTACCTTCAGTAGGCAACAACCCAATGTAATGAGGGAAGGCACAGAATATGTAGCCTGTGCAATGACTTTTGTTAGTGCAGTGGGGGTTCCCCCCTCTCTTCTCCCCATGCTCTCCAAAATCGGCTCAAGGGGGATCAGGAGAACATCCATAGTCTCTCTCTCTCACTCTCACTCTCTCTCGCTGTGTGTGTGTGTGTGTGTGTGTAAGTGTAAAAGAACCCCTTTTACCAGTGTTGAATATAGTGAACTATCTTTAAATTAATGTACCTAGGGTAGGCTTAATATAGTTGCTACTAGCAAACGACATGAGTGAACGTTACTATAGCAACTTCCCAACATCATGGTGCTTACTCTACTTTTGGGATACAGAGCATTCTCTTAAAGGCTTCTTAGAAGTAAAGGAAGAAATCACTATTGTTTAAGGTTTTTATTATCTAGCACTCTAGTTTTCACAGATCCAACTTGGAAAGGCGATACTAAAAAAAAGAGAGGGAATAGATAATTAAAAGGCAGAGAAATATTGTGTCTTCCTGATATACCCTTTTATTTACACATATATACCAGCAGAGCATGAGATGGAAGCGCTCACAGCATGAACACTCCCATCTTAAAGATGCCATCTCTGCTACCCCCAGCCATAAGGACATGAGAAGGACCCACCTGGATCAGACCAAAGGCCCACCTAGATTAGCATCCTGTTCTCATGGTGGCCAACTATGTACCAGTGGGAGCAGCACACAGCCATCATGACTATAAGTCATTGATAGCCTTATCCACCATGAATTTGTCTAATCCACTTTTAATGGCATCCAAGGTGGCAGCCTATTCTATCATTTAACCATTTGTGATGTGCAGAAGTGAGTAACCTGGCCACTGAATTCTGAACATCTTCAGATGCAGCCCCACATGCAACACGTTGCAGTAATCTGGTAACCTTTTCTCTTAGGAAGTTGCTCTAGCCTTTGGATCATTTTAGTTGGCCTTTTCTGAACTTTCCCTAGCTCAGTAGTGGTCTTTTTCCAGGTGTGAGAACCAGAACTCTACGCAGCATTCCGTAGATCTGTATAATAGCATTATGATGTTGGCAGCAGCTTTTCTGATGATCCCAGAATGGCAAACCCTGTAAGTATTGGGGGAAAACTTTCTAGCATTATCCAAAAGTTTGCCCTTAAAAGGAAATAATTGCCAAAAATATGGCCTCAGTTTATTCATATGAGGATGTGTGAGCGCTAGACATACCTACTTGAAGCAAACCTTATTAAGATCCAAAAGTAGGGAGGGGGTGGAAATACATTTGGCTCCCAGCTAGAACTGGTGACAAGAAAAGCTGACAAAATTATCTGTGGTATGTGCCGGCACACCTGATTCTCTCATCACTCAAGGATTGGGGTGTACACAACATTATCTCATATCCTGCAATTTCCCGTTTTTTCCCCTGAGAGAGCATGGCGACCATTTTGGGTGCTATGATCTCACTCAAAATTGCACTTTTTTGGGCTGCAATCTTGAGTGGCACCCCAAAAGACATATTTTTGGGTGCCGCGAAACCATGGCTCCGAAAAAGCACACATCCTTTGGGCTTCATGGTCTTGTACAGGTCATGCGATTTGTGTGGGAGCATGAACAGGAAGACACACATCCCAATTTAGGGACTCAACACGTTGGAGGGCATGTTATATTAGCTTAAATTTAAACCAAGACTGTGTGATCCCACCTTAACTTTGCGTTCACAAATAACCTGGCAAGTTTGCTACTTTGTGTTAGAGGTGCATGTATAAATTAGGGCGCAAGATCAATCTAGCACTGGCAGTGTTTCAACGTGCTTGTGGACTGTAGCTGAATGATTTGACTACCTAGGCCCCATGTGCTGTTGCTCTGTCAGCATGCAGATGGTGCACAATAGATTCGTGGCTGGGGACTAGCCACATGGGTTGGGTCTATATGCGCAGAAGTATGTCAAAGGCCAGCACTACTTTTAAAAAGATGCTGGAAGCTCTTTGTAGCTAGCGGTTGCACTAAGTAGCTCTTAAATCCAGGTGAAAGGCCACCATCATATATGAAATGCCTAAAAAAAGAAAAGAAAAAGGCAATCCTATTTTTTTACTATGTTAACCTGTGGCGCTTGCTAGTGAGAACAGCACCCTAGGTTAATGAGCTGCGAGTTTAAACAGTGGTCGAAGAAGATGGTTTTAAATATAGAATTGGATTTGTTTTTAATGCCTGTTGCTTTCCCGGGGCTTCTGAATCCAAAGGCCTTCCACTGAGGGAAAGCTTTTCATTTCACATTTTGGCCTCCACCACAGGCGACAAACAAAGGTTCCACATTGCTGTGGCTGGGGTCAGTTCTCCAGCCGCAGTGTCAATCCCACTGCCTGTAATTACGCACACAAAAAAAGGTTACCGAGATCTGCGGCTAATTTGCCATCTCTGTTTAGCAGAATTTAATAGCAGGTATTACTGCTGCCGCAGTAATTAAGGACCTTTGTCAATAAGACGGAATAGATGGCCACACTTTGTTGTAATCAGTGGACTCTTGAGAAGCCATAGGAGAGAAAAGCAATGAGAGGGAGCAATCCATTTTGTGAATAACTCGCCAGCTCCCCTTTTCCTCTTCCCCATCTCGTGAAAACCAGCAAGGGAATAATAATTCCCCAGGCGATGAAAGTTCAGGAATAAAAGTACTTACCCTCCAGCCTATTCTCTCTCTCTCCCCCCCCCCCCGCTTTTTATTTACCCTACTGTGATTTTTATTTGCTTCAGGCTGCATTTGATGAAGTATTGTTTAAACAGCTCTTGGGAGGAGACACCCTCCCCCCCCCCAATACATACACACAAACCTGGATATAGGGAGATGGCAGAAGAAGAAAGGGGAGGAATTTTAACCAGGCTGGATGATATGCATTTGCCTCAAAGGTGAAGGGTGCTCAGTTGATCAATTATTTCCTTTAGGTTTTAAAATGAAAGAAATGACAAAAAACAAGTGGGCTGGTGAAGAGGCAGAGAAAGTCATTTTGAGCTGTCTCTGCTCACAGTCATTCAGCTGTAAATGGGTCACTAACAACAAGCGAGAAGTGAACTTGGTGTAGCATTGTAAACGGCCCCCTCCCCCCTTTCCTCTCTCCCCCCCTCCTCACCACTAATGTACCCAATGAATGGCCTGGCATAAGACAGAGAGGGAGAGGTAAAGACTATCAGAAGCTGAAGAGAGAGGAGAAAAGAGAGGCTGCTATAACACAATTCAAAGAGTGCTTTAAGGTGTACACTCCTCTCAGTAATTGGTGAAGAAGCTACATTTCACTCCACTGATTTCCTGCCTTTTTACAGGTTTTAACAAGCATGATGCTTTTAATAGTAGTTTGAGTACCGGGCCTTTATGAAGCCTCTTTTTTTTAAAAAAAGCAGCTTTAACTATACCCTTTTCTGTCAGTAATGCCTGAAAAACTTCTACCTTTAATCATTCCTGGATCAAGCAGCAAACAAGCACCCCCTCCTCTTTTTTCCTCCCCCTTTCTTTTCTTTTCTTTTTTCAATTACATCCTGGATATTCACTGAACATAAAAAACCACCCACCCACCATCCCTCTACACAGCATTAAATGCAGCTTGGCCATCCACCTGTTAACTTCAAGGATCTGGCTTCATCCAACAAAGGCTAGAAATATAAAGTGAAAGGGACTGTAGTCATAGGCAGTGGGTGGTAATGCCAACCAGTGAATCTTTTCCTTGAAAGTCTTAATTACAAGTTGTGGTTGTTGTTGCTGCTGCTGTTATCCTCATCAATTTATTAATTGCCTTCTGAGCCAAAATCTCAATGCAATTTATGTATAAGATAATTAAAAGCAGTTGTTGTTGTTGTTGTTGTTGTTGTTGTTCTTCTTCTTCTTCTTCTTCTTCTTCTTCTTCTTCTTCTTCTTCTTCTTCTTATTATTATTATTATTATTATTATTATTATTTTAGGACCATCATGAGTGCCCACTTGCTAAGGTTTTAAAGACCCATTTATCCAGCTAGGAAAGACTGTCGGAACAAAATGTCTTCAATTGTTTCCAGAAAGTGCAGGCAGTGACCTCCAGTTGCATCTCAACAGGAATCCTATTCCACAGAATGGGGCAGCCACAAGCTGTCTAATTTACAACAGAGTTTCATGGGTTGTTGTTGTTGTTGTTGTTGTTGTTGTTGTTGTTGTTGTTGTTGTCGTCACCACCACCACCACCAACATCATCAGTTCCAAAATACAATATATATGCAGGTACTGGAGAAAGGACTAAAACAACAGATTTTGCTTCTAGAACTCTTACAGCCTCTCCCCGTCCATGTTTACTTGGAAGCAATTTCCACTAATTTCAGAGGGAATTGAGTAAGTATGCATAAGATTTATGTCTTATTCCATATTTCTAATTTCCTTCTGGAATGAGAAACTTGGTGATGATGTAAGACTACATCCATTGTTCTCCTTAGTTAAAAATATGTGGTGCTATTCTTTTCTGTATCACTTTCAGAATCTACAATCTTTTAAAAAAGGATTTCGGCCTTCGATGGACATTTTCATTACTTGCAACATTCCTGATAGAAATTTGTCCATAAAACAGAAAGCATAGAAAGCCCCAAACCAAAGCAGAACTGGAAAGGTCTACCGGAGGGAAAGGGAAAGCTGAAAGAGCAAGATGAAAACCTTGGTTATGAACGGCAGGAACATTGCGGGTGGCAGGAAAGCTGGCACAGGTGTTCTGGTATCAAATGTGCACTTTAAATCTGAACAAGCAACACTAAACTGAAATTAGGCAAGGAACAGTGAATAATAACCCAATAATGCAGTCCAGGATGTAATAAACGGAAGCAATTCTTTTTAAACCATAATTTTCACCACACCTGTGCTGCTTGGGGCTGATGGGAGATGTAGCCCCACACACCTGGAGGGCACCAGGCTGAGGAAAGCTGCTCTGCATTCCCATCAATGTACTACCAAGTTTTTGTGCCCTCCTACTTATTTGGGCTGCTGTGAGTTTTCCTGTTTTCTATTGTTTGTTTCGTAGTGTTTTACTGTATGCTGCTCTGATCTCCTTAGAGAGGAAGAGCAGAATATAAATAATTTTAAACAGATGAATATTGTTGGGAGATTAAGTAATGAAATTCCTCATTGATTCACCACCAGTGACACGATTCCAAGAGTGTACTCACCACCACCACAAACGGCAGCTGTGTATTTACCTTTTCCTTCCTAACTACGAGCTCCTTCCCGTTTACATCTCTTCATCTCCATGCGCACAGCAATGACTGCCGCCAAGTCTCCATCTCCAAAGATTTCCTGCATATGGGATCCACCTCAGGCTTTCCCAGGTTTCTTCCCCATTGGCTGGGCTTTCCCCATCCACCCTTCTGTCACCTAAGACACAGGCAAGGTAATTTTTACTAGCTGTCTTCATCAGAACATCTTGAAGAGCCAAGAGCTAGAATATTTGCTTTGCATACAGAAAGCTTCAGTTTCAATCTCTGGCATCTGGGAGAGAGCCTGGTGTGAAATCCTAGCAAGCCAATCAGTACAGACCAGTTTCCCAAACTTGGGTCTCTAGCTGTTTTTGGATTACAATTCCCATCATCCTGACCATTGGTCCTGCTAGCTAGGGATGATGGGAGTTGTAGTCCAAAAACACCTGGAGACTCAAGTTTGGGAAACCCTGGTATAGACAATACTGAGCAAGGTGGACCAGTTGTCTAACTCTGTACAAGGCGGCTCATTATATTTCTTCCTTAGTGTGTATGATCCAGGAATGTAAATTAAACTTTGTAACATGCTCAAGTTACTAAGGATATGTCTTCTGGCGTACAGTGGTACCTCGGGTTACATACGCTTCAGGTTACACACTCCACTAACCCAGAAATAGTGCTTCAGGGTAAGAACTTTGCTTCAGGATAAGAACAGAAATTGGGCTCTGGCGGCGCGGCGGCAGCAGGAGTCCCCATTAGCTAAAGTGGTGCTTCAGGTTAAGAACAGTTTCAGGTTAAGTACGGGCCTCCGGAACGAATTAAGTACTTAACCCGAGATACCACTGTACTTTGCTCATCTCTTGCCTCATTCCTTGTCATTTGGGAATACTGGTGGTTGGCTGGTTTCTTTAGGTTGGCTGTTTACCATGAGCCAGGCTTCTCCAGCAGCACACTCCAAGGCTGGGGTAAACAGCAAATGCTGGACCCTTAAGTCCAGCAGCAACAGAGAGTATGCAACAGGGGGAGTATTCGCAGGATAAGCACCTGTGAATATTCTTGCAACCCACTGGCTTAGAGGATGGTGGCAATACTACCTAAAGGTCAGAGTCATGGGTGGTGCTAAATTGTCAGTGTCACAGATATTTATTCACACAGCCACCTCCTCACAGAGTGCTGACGTGCAGAGATATCTGTGACACTGAGAATTTAGCATCAGGTGTTAAATTATTGTTATTATTTTATTTTATTACCCATCCTTCACCCTAAGGTCCAAGGCTGGTCACAAAAATTTAAAGCACAAAGCAGTTTAAAACAAATTACAATCTCAAGAAGAGGTTGGCTGCCAAATATATCTGTCTATTTCATGTATCAAAGATCAGGGTCTTTCCTTTCCTTTTTTGTATGCTGAGTAATTAATTAATTAATTAATTAGCCAAACTGCTTAAACTTTTCAGGAACATTTCTTGGAATTCATTTTTTCTGCTGCAGTCCCCAGGCTGTGATTCCTTTATGCCTTCTTTACATGTTATTTTGTATGAATGTAACAAAAATGGCTCGTGCCTGAGCTTTGACAATGATATTCATTGCATGTATGTTGCCTTTGCGACCACATAACCTTAAGCAAATAGCAGTTTCATTTATCATGTTTCATTTATCACAACTTAGGATTTTTTTTAAAAAAAAATCTTTCACAATAACTCATCTGTTTGTTGTGTACTTTAAATTGAATTTACTTACGCTGACCCAGTTTTCTTGGTAAAATGTGGATGGAGATGAAATTATTAAACTAGCCTCTTCTGAGTTTCTAAATTTCAGTGGTACAGGATCAAGAACCAACCAATGGACAGACTAGTGTGTTGGTTGCTTTTTCCATCCGTGACCCTGCCATTTTTAGTACATGGCCTAAAACAGCTTTGGCCCAATATATTTTGCCACCTGAGGCAAACTACAAAATGGTGCTGCTCTCTCCACCAGGAAAGAAGGAGTGAGTGAAGATCTACATCAGGAACAAAGAGGAGAATAAAGATCTACATCAGGATCTGCTGCCCCTGTATATCCTGCCACCTGAGGCGGTCACCTCACCTTGCCTCATGGGTGATCCAGCCCTGTCCTAAAAGGCCACAGTGCCTCAAGGCCTGAGATAGTTTGACTTCTCAGTAGGGCCTTCTCAGTAGTGGTGCCCACCCTGTGGAACGCCCTCCCATCAGATGTCAAAAAAATAAACAACTATCTGACATTTAGAAGACATCTGAAGGCAGCCCTGTTTAGGGAAGT
The DNA here is from genome assembly GCF_965112155.1 of Podarcis liolepis. Classification (NCBI taxonomy): domain Eukaryota; kingdom Metazoa; phylum Chordata; class Lepidosauria; order Squamata; family Lacertidae; genus Podarcis; species Podarcis liolepis. The sequence goes on along the minus strand of NC_139556.1, from coordinate 48,392,892 downwards.
TTTTAATGACTGATGTTTTAATGTATTTTTAATCTTTTGTTGGAGGTCGTCGAGAGTGACTGGGGAAACCCAGCCAGATGGGTGGGGTATAAATTATTATTATTATTATTATTATTATTATTATTATTATTATTATTATTAATTCGTCCACCCCTGCAACCCTGTTGGGAATTGTAGTTAAAAATATATGGAGGGCACCAGGTTGGGGAACATTGCCCTTGAGCTAACTCAATTCTTTGCTCCTCTTTAGCCTTCCAAATGCTGGTTCATATCACTAGCTGTAACAAAAGTGTAACTTCTGATATAAGGTGCCATAAGAAAAGAAACTAAATCCCATGCACTTCAATATTTGGCGGATGTTTGGTGAAACATTTAACTGCCTAAATTCATCAAATTAAAATCAAGGCAATCCAGCTATCGATTTACATTATTATTTAAATCATGTATTTGAATCAAATTTCCAACTTTCAAATTCAACTGCTTACTGGAAAAATATATGCAAATGAACTGGCTGCTACTTGCAATGGCAGTGCAAACATATCTGCTTGCAATTAAATGGAGTTGAGATTCCACACTATCCCTACCTCCAAGTGGTGTGAAATGCCAGGGGACCAGCAAGGTTCACATTTCCTTTGGAAATGAGGCACAGTGGAGACTGTGGTGTCTTTATGATATATGGTTTATTTACACACATGAGCCTATGAGGGAGGGGGTTACTCCAAGAGGGTTGTTGCTTCTCAAGTGGACACTCTTGGATGCCAGCAGAAAGCAGCCATGACACTCCGTGCCCCCATCCCAGCTTGCTGCTTACACACTAACACCTTTCCCCTCCAGCTCACATCAGGACAACTGCAATCCTAGACACAATTCCTGCTATCTACCGGTAACTCAGAGGTGGAGGAGGACCCCACCCCCGCCCTTCTGCCTCCTGGTACAGAGGCTTTGCTAATGGTGCACATTTCTACCTTTGTTTGCTTAACGACTCAGCCATTCTCAGCAATTGAATCTCTGTTGCACCCAGGGATTAATGGGTCTTGATTAAATACTGACCCTTTACTGGTTCCAGGAATTTAGCTGAGTCTTGCTCCACAAACTTATAACAATATGCTACATTCTCCACTCCAGCTTTTATCAGCCTGACCCCTTCCAGATGTCTTGAACTACAACTCCCATCAGCCCGTCATGTGGGAGTTTTAGCTCAAAGCAATTGTAGGGCCAGGCTGGCAAAGCCTGCTTTAGTCAAACTCAACTTGTGCAAGACTTTAATATAATAGTCAAAATAATTAACCCTAACCACTCCTTGTTCTGCACAGAAAACTGCAATTTAAAAAAATAATAATCAAAATTAGTATACCCCCTATCAATTCTTTTTTTGCCTTTTTCAAGACTAGTGTTGCTTTGTCCCATCAAGACTGTGAACCTGTTTGATGCTCAGAAAGGCTTGGAGTGGATGGTTTGCTGTTTTCTTTGATTTCTCCCCCAAATTAAAATGAATATTCAGTAGCAGTTACTTTGGTCCCGGGTACCCACACACCAACATCATGTTATGATATATTAATGTTAGTCCATGCTTTTATTGTGTATTCTAATATGACTTATGAGGTTGATGTGGAAAGAATGAAAGGCAACAAGCTTTGACGGACTGATTGATTTATTGATGCATCACTGTTTAGGGTCTGTAGCCCAAACAATTTTGATAGCTGAAGCCCATAAAATATAATATGTGCGCTAAAAGTGACACATTGAAGAAGCTGCTGCTCCTCCTCCTATTTCTTGAGTACCAAGTCATTATTTAGAGCTGGGGGTGCAGCTGTAGCAAACTGTTTCTTTAGAAGATAAATGTGTCAAATACAAGACCTGAGGCACACAATAATAAAAAACCTTTTAGAGACTAGACTTTTCCACTAGTTAAAGAAAACCTATTCCCATTTTGCAACTGGGGAAAAAAATGGAGTGCAGTTTCCCAGTGGTAGATAACAGACTTATTATTTATATTAAAAGTTTGCACACACACACCAAAGATACTGTGAAGACAACTTTGGCAAGAACACAGGATATCTAGATCTTGCCTTATTTTGCTTCAGTTGTGTACCGCAAAGAAAACAGTGGATTTCTTACATTTGAGCTATCTATCTATGAAAAAGCTTTCCCTCCATTTTCTAGCCCTTTCTTTCTCTTCATGATGGTTTCCTGAAATGCTACAGTCTACAAACATCATGAGTTATTCCCCTTCCTGTGCTACCACATTCCACCTTGTTGATAGGATAGAAATGTCACAGGTGTGATCTGTTTCTTTGAGAGGCATTGTTGTTGTTTAGTCGATTAGTCGTGTCTGACTCTTCGTGACCCCATGGACCAGAGCATGCCAGGTACTCCTGTCTTCCACTGCCTCCCGCAGTTTGGTCAAACTCATGTTAGTAGCTTCGAGAACACTGTTCAACCACCCCGTCCTCTGTCGTCCCCTTCTCCTTGTGCCTTCCATCTTTCCCAACATCAGGGTCTTTTCCAGGGAGTCTTCTCTTCTCATGAGGTGGCCAAAGTATTGGAGCCTCACCTTCAGCATCTGTCCTTCCAGTGAGCACTCAGGGCTCATTTCCTTAAGAATGGATATGTTTGATCTGCTTGCAGTCCATGGGACTCTCAAGAGTCTCCTCCAGCACCACAATTCAAAAGCATCAATTCACATGCATGCATGTGAGAGCAAGCAGTCTGAAATAGAAACTCCCCTCCCTTCCATGGTTAAGTGGGAACTAGTTGGGACTTTAGTCTTGTCTCTGTAGCAAATCCTGCTCACTGTCTTTCCTGGTTGTGGTGGCTGCGGCCTCGCATAAGCTGGGGGAGAGTCTGGGGGTTCTTGCCTGTGGATAAAAAAAATCAAAATCCTATAAAAAGTTTCAGAATATTCAGTTGGAAAAAATAATCCATGATCAGCCCCTTTGTGGCCAGATTGATCCTCCTTCCCTACTTGTCCTAAAGAAGCGATGGGAAACCTGTGGCCCATTGATAATGGACTCAAACTCTTATCATGTCCAGTCACTATGGCCGAAGGTCAGGGATCATGGGAACTCTGGTCAGTGGAGGCTGGTCCATTAGGGGCAACCTCACCAACCTTAGTGTGCCCTCAGCCTGCCTTAATTCTTACATCCAGTCCAGGGGTTGGTCCTGTCTCTCAGCTTCCTTCTCTTTACTCAGCAGGAAGGAGAAAGGGGACAAAACTAGAGTTCATTGCCTCTGTTTTTCCTTGGCTCTACTGTTGGTCTCCCGGCCCTACCAGTCCCAATTGGCACCAGCCACCATTAGATGTCGTCCAGCAACATCTGGAGGACGAGAAAATTATAAGAAATTTTAGCTTTGCAAAATATACTTTATGTCTATTTTTAAAAAATAGAATCACAGTGTTTTAGTCACAGTGGAAGCAAAATACGTTTCTACGTATATAAGCAAGATATATTTTTACTGCTTTGTGCCCGAATATTTTTCCCTGAATACTCGTGTTGTTTATACTACTTCTTTAAGTTTATTATGGTATTTGCAGTGGAAATCCCTAATCTGATATTTCTCCAGTGAGTTTAATGAGCCTGAAAAGTGTCATTTAGAGCTAGTTTTCTCTTTGTGCATTGAAAAATGTAATACAAGTAGTTATCTGTTAAATGAGATAATTACATCTCTACTTTGCTAAAGGCACATATTAGTGATTTTTAGCTTGTTTCACTTAATTAAAGCTTTGCAAAATGGAGAGTGCCAAACCGTTAATAGACCTGTTGGAACAGTTACCGAGACTGTGAAATAAAACCAGTTGTTCTGAACAAGTCACAAAAATAGATTGATGAAATGGCTGGCAGCTCAGACATAAATTTAAAGCTCTGGCTGCATCAGAGCAAAGGTAATAGCTGAGAGAAACCAATATTTTAAATTTTGCTCTTCCTCCTACAGTAATTACATGGAGCTTTTAATATATGTAATTAGAATGCTAGTGATAGGTGCCTTTGACCAGGGCTTTACTGTATAGAATTGGCTACTTAGTGTAACTGGGAATTAATCACTTTTCAGGAAGATGAAGGGATCAAGATTTCCCTCTCTTTCAAATGCACAAACTGATAGACAAAACTGATACAATTCTTTGAAGGCAGTAACATTTAAACTAGGAGTAGCCAGTGTGGTGCTCTCCAGCCTGACCATCAGTCCTGACCATTGGCCATGGGAACCCAGCAAAGTTAGGGGGGGACCGCATTGGCTACTCTAGTTTAAACCACCTGGAATTTAAATCATGTGCCAACATTAGCATGTACATGTAGTGTATGTAGATATGTGTCAGGACTTCAGGAAAGCTATTCCTTCCCTGGTTGCAGCAAGACAATATGTCTTGTTTTTACACCCACATAGGTTCTATATTTATAATGAGTGGGATTTTGCTTGTGCTGGAAGATACTTTTTCTTTTCTTTTCGGTACAGTGGTACCTCAGGTTACAGATGCTTCATGTTACAGACTCTGCTAACCCAGAAATATTACCTCAGGTTAAGAACTTTGCTTCAGGATGAGAACAGAAATTGCGCAGCAGTGGGAGGCCCCATTAGCTAAAGTGGTACCTCAGGTTAAGAACAGTTTCAGGTTAAGAATGGACTTCCAGAACGAATTAAGTTCTTAACCCGAGGTTCCACTGTACTTTTCTTCCTTATAGCCACATTGCGCTATCCAGAACCTCCAGAACCTCCATGCCTCTCTTAGTTCCTTTGGCTTCCCAGCATTCTTTCTTTAGAATATCCTCACATCTTCACTCATATGCCATAGCTCTCTCCATCCCTTAACTATCTTTGAATGTGTCCATGTACACATCCACACACATGGAACAAGGTTTCCTTTGACTTGCTTTCATAGAACCTTATGGACCATTTGAGCCTCCATGATAGTTAGCACAATCTCCCTTGCAAATTATCGACTGCTGAAGTAGCTTTGGCATGTTTACCCATAATCATTCTGTTTGTAGCAGCTGGAGAAGGCTTCAGTCATTATGATGGGAAGGACCCATCTTATGAAGTGACCATGCACAAAGACAATCTAACATGAGGAAACAGCTCATGTATCCAAATCCATAATATGAGAATGCAGTACCATTTTGAAACCCAGGGCTTTTTTCAGCCAGAACTCGCTCAAACTCATTTCCAGCACCTCTCAGGTGGGCACCATTGCCATTATAAGAGAACAAGGGAGACGTTCATTGTGAGTTCTGGCACCTCTTTTTGTAGAAAAATAGCACTGTCAAAACCTATGTTCCATAACTGACAAAATGGAAAAAAGCCCAGCTTTGGAGCTAGGTTACGAAACTTTCCCTTCAAATATGATTGGTTAGTTTCTGTTGCTCGGACAATGACTTGCCTTTTACCTAGGTTTTACCTAACTTCTTCCACTTCAGCTGCCACAGAGGCAAAAGATGAGACTGTTAAACTATATATTTCTAAACACACACCACTTGGAATTTAGTTCCACTGAGTTCAAAGAGACACCTTTCCAAGTAAATGCAATTATAATCAGGACATTTGACCAGGCAAATGTCTTGTTGGCTAGGCATTAGTCTCCTTGGTCAATGATCTCGAACAAAGCCTTGCAAGTTATTTTATGGACACTCATCTTAGTTTTTGAGAATCTGAACTCAGCAACATCCGTGCCTTTATTGGAAGCTCCTTAAGTAGAAAATTCAATTTCCTTTCTCATGCTTATGGTTACTTAATTAGTATCAAAAATTGAATGAGGCAACCCCAAGTTTGATATTCATTTTAATAAGTCATATAAGGTAGCCTAATCTTATCACATGCATTATTCCCTTTCAATTAAATTCATGCACAGGCAAACCTTTTATAAATGTTTAATTTATTGCTTTTGCAGCTTATAGGTTAGATAGACTAGCTACTAATGAGGCAAGCAGAAGAAGAAAAGAATGAATGAGGGAAAAGATATTTAGATTGGAGTGAATGAATAAATTAATAATGGAAAGAATAAAGTATATGTTATCACACTCTAAGAAGAAAATAAATATAAGATGGAAATTGTAGTTAAAAACATTAAATTTAAAATCCTCAAGTAAAATGCCTGTTCTGTATAGCAAACAGAGAATTAAAATGAACGCTCTCACTGACTTCTTATGAGCTATCTCTTATATACCCTTTTCCTAGTTAGAGACAAGCCCTTTGTAGGAAAATACAATGTATGTCTGGTGTGGGGAACCTCTGGATCTTCAGATGTTGCTGAACAACAACTCTCATTATCCCTGGCTATTGGCCATGCTTGCTGGGGGTGGTGGGAGTTATAATTTAACAACATCTGAAGGGCCAAAGGTTCCACACACCCGATGCATGTTTTTTGTGCATGAAGAATAGTGTAAGTGTGTTGTCTGCTGTGGGTATATGGATCAGTCAACTGATGCCTTATAATAACAATTGACTCAGTCGTGGACGACTCTGAGGTTGCGGCGCTCATCTCGCTTTATTGGCCAAGGGAGCCGGCGTACAGCTTCCGGGTCATGTGGCCAGAATGACTAAGCCGCTTCTGGCGAACCAGAGCAACGCACGGAAACACCGTTTACCTTCCCGCTGGAGTGGTACCTATTTATTTACTTGCACTTTTTTGGCATGCTTTCAAACTGCTAGGTTGGCAGGAGCAGGGACCGAGCAACGGGAGCTCACCCCGTCATGGGGATTCAAACCACAGACCTTCTGATCGGCAAGCCCTAGGCTCTGTGGTTTAGACCACAGTGCCACCAGCGTCCCAAACTACACATGATGTAAACTGTTAAATGTGTGACATTGTCATATTTGCTATATGGTCCCCTAGTCTCAATATTTAGAAATGCTTTGATTTTCACAGATTGGTCAAGACTTAATATGTATTATCACATATTGTCTCCCCCTTCCTTTGTAGGATATTTAATCTAGTTTACACAACTTATCAGAAGAGGATAACACAACCTGTGTTCTCCGCCACTCTAGGTTGCAGCCGGGAGGGCTCACCCATAACATTTCTTCTATCTCAGACAGTAGCAGACCTTGTGGTGGGGCAGAGCTGCTCTTCTGGGACCTGGCATCATTACTGATCGCTTTCATTGGGACAGCAGTGCGGTTGGGGCTACACGGTTGCACTGGTGGGACTGCCACCCATAACCCAATGTTCCTGCTGATCCACACCACCTGCAACCCGACTTTGCCACCCCCCCCCCACTGCAGCCCCATCCCAGTAAGCAATGCCAGTGTTGGGAGGGCAGATTCACCCCAGCACATATGCTGCTACTGATCTCGGTCAGATTCAACCGTCCATTAATTTTTCTCCTGCAGCTAAGTATTTGATCATCTGCACATTAGGTTATTTATTATTCCCACTGGGTTCAAGTCTTTAGTAAGGTCAAAGATGGATTTACATGAAATTGTGGACTGGATATGAGTTTGACTGGATAAACTCACAGCCTAACTCCTGTTGATGCCAGCAGAGGATAGGGTGGAGGGTTTGGGTTCATAGTCTGCATTTCAAAACTTCTAAATGACTTTCAGTTTCCCCCACCCTCTTTAATGGCCTTATGTTTTACTCTCCTTATCCGCTGCTTTCCTGCCTCTTTCTTATTGTAAGATGTCCAGAGAGCTTTATGTTATGGGGTGACACACAAATGTCATGAAAAAATAACGGCCAATGATCAGGAATGAAGAAAGTTGGATTCCAACAACATCTGGAGGGCACCAGTTTGGCTACCCTTGATTTACTGTCTATTAAAGATTGAAAGCTGCTCAGCTGTGATGATAATTGGATTTTATGGGGACCATGGATGGATGAGATTCATGCATTTCACGTGAAAGCATGGACATCTTTTACAGACTGGAAGTCTGGAACCAAAGTGGAGAAGCAATCTCAGACAATTTTTGGATACTTACTAAAAATATCCTCCAAGTAAAAAATGTAAAAGCCCCATTAGTATTAAACATTTCCTTTTCATGCTGTCAGTACTGCCATTGAATGAGAAATGTGCCCCGGCTTAGTGGTTGGTCTAAATTTCTCTTTCTTCTGGTGCTCCTTAAGTAGCAAATTGTCATCTTAAGTCACTTGTTGCCGTGGAGCATTATGACTTATGATCTTCTCTAAAAGCATGGGGAACTTAACTGCCACCTGTCACTCCCAGGTAACTGCTTCATACTCGTATTGGTTTTCCCCCCCTTTTCTTTTAAAATTAAAATCCAAGGGGAACATGTTGATTGCTCTCCCTTCCCATGATATACCTAATTTGGTGTCAATAACCTCCTTACATTTAGAGCTAAAATGGATGGGCACAAGCCCCTCAAAATATACAGTATGTATTCCTGGACTGTGCTGCTTCGGGGGGAAGGTGGGGAAAATCAAATGTTTCAATGCTCCAGCATGTGAAATATTCTGCACACATATGAAAGTGCCATGTCAGAAAAAAACAGCTAGACCACCAACTTTTTCTGACATGCTAGTTTTGTGTCGAGATTATTTCATACAGTGGAATGTTCAGACTTTAGATCCCACACCCACAAATAAGAAATGGAACAGATCAGCTGCAAATACATCAAATGGGACTCATGCTTATTTGTTTTAGCTCTTTGAGTACATTCCAGGAGGCATTAGATATGTATTTTCTACATAACACACCGTTCCATTTGGAATGAAGGTTGAAAAACACATTTCTCTTGTCATGTATGACAACTACACATGTGTGTGTACAATATAGAAATGATTGTGGTTTCAAAGCACACTTCACACAGTGAAACAGACAAACATGCCCTTCTAAGGCAGTGGTACAGTGGTAAATTTTGAAGCCCAGAAGCTCATTATCACAGCCCCCATAGCCACACCCCAAAGGAGAACCCCCAAAATGATAGACTAGTTGGATTCATCCACAGATTTCCTCTACACTAATATGTAGCAAACAACAGTAAACCTCAAAAGTCTCAGTATTGCCTCATTCACTTCCCAGAGCAAGGAGGGTCTGTCATTTACCCTAGGGTTCCAGCAGATGATGTCATTCCACCTGCTGCAATATATAGACGTATATAAAATCCTGGAGTTGTGCTCCTCCGTATTTTGGATCATCTAGACCAGTAATGTCTGACAGTGGCTCTCTAACATCTCAAGGAAAAGTGGTTCATGTTTGTGCTACTGGTTGTGGTACCTGTTACCTTTGAAGCTGACCCAGAAACTCCAGCGGGTGCAGAATGCTGCAGCGAGGTTCCTTACGGGGTCCTTGCCACGGGATCACATTCATCCAGTGCTATACCAACTACACTGGCTCCCGGTGGAGTACAGGGTCAGGTTTAAGGTGCTGGTTTTGACCTTTAAAGCCTAGTGGTTAAGAGCGGTAGTCACGTAATCTGGGGAACCGGGTTCGCGTCTCCGCTCCTCCACATACAGCTGCTGGGTGACCTTGGGCCAGTCACACTTCTGTGAAGTCTCTCAGCCCCACTCACCTCACAGAGTGTTTGTTGTGGGGGAGGAAGGGAAAGGAGAATGTTAGCCGCTTTGAGACTCCTTAAAAGGAGTGAAAGGCGGGATATCAAATCCAAACTCTTCTTCTTCTTCTTCTTCTATGTGGCCTAGGACCCAAGTACCTACGGGACCACATCTCCTGGTATGCCCCACGGAGGACCTTAAGGTCCACAAATGACAATACCTTGGAGATCCCAAGTTGCAAGGTGGTTAGATTGGTCTCAACTAGGGCCAGGGCCTTTTCAGTACTGGCCCCGACTTGGTGGAATGCTCTGTCACAAGAGACTAGGGCCCTGTGCGACATGACATATTTCCGCAGGGCCTGCAAGACAGAGCTGTTCCGCCTGGCCTTTGGTTTGGACTCAGTCTGACCCTTATGTTTCCTTCCCCTTATGGTTTTGATCTATTTGTTTGTTGTTTAGTCGCTTAGTCGTGTCCGACTCTTCGTGACCCCATGGACCAGAGCACGCCAGGCACTCCTGTCTTCCACTGCCTCCCGCAGTTTGGTCAGACTCATGTTTGTAGCTTCGAGAACACTGTCCAACCATCTCTGTCGTCCCCTTCTCCTTGTGCCCTCCATCTTTCCCAACATCAGGGTCTTTTCCAGGGAGTCTTCTCTTCTCATGAGGTGGCCAAAGTATTGGAGCCTCACCTTCAGCATCTGTCCTTCCAGTGAGCATTATGGTTTTGATCTATGGGCTACTATTAAAAAGAGGCTGCATTTTAAATTGTATTTTAACCCATATTTTAAATTGGTTTTGTTTTTTTGGCCCCCCCATTATGTTTTTATTGTAATTTTACTGGTGTTAGCTGCCCTGAGCCCCGCTCTGGCTGGGGAGGGCGGGGTATAAATAAAAAAATGTTGTTGTTGTTGTTGTTGTTGTTGTTGTTGTTGTTATTATTATTATTATTATTATTGGAGATGCTGAACATGGGACTTCCTGTGTGCATGTAGCTTTTGAAGGAAGACCTGGCTCTACTGAAATCAACAAAACTAAGTGGGTTGTTAAGTACTCACAGGGCAATCCTACGCATGCTTGCTCAGAAGTAGGTCCCATGAAATTCAGTGAGGCTTAAGCACCTTCAATTGTCTATTTCCTGGATTATCCATTAGTTACATAAATGGTAAGATCATGCCTTCAGAACATGAAAAGAACTTCTCTCCAGAATTAATCAGGATGCGATATTTTTGAGCTCTGAAGCTCATTCCTTACTTATGTCTTGGACGTAAATGCCTTTATTAGGGTAGCAGACTAACCGGTATGAAATTTACGGCATGTAATGCCCTGAAAGAAAACATTATGAAAATGATATACAGGTGGTACATGACCCCAGTCAAGCTTGCTAAGATATACCATTTGTCTAATAACAAATGTTGGAAGTGTAAGGAGGCTGAAGGGACATTCTTTCACCTCTGGTGGACTTGTCCAAAAGTGAAGGCCTTCTGGGAGATGATTTATAATGAGTTAAAAAAGGTGTTTAAGTACACCTTTCCTAAGAAACCGGAGGCCTTCCTCTTGGGCATTGTCGGCCAAAAGGTGTTAAAGAAGGATAGAACGTTTTTCATGTATGCAACTACAGCAGCAAGAATTCTTATCGCCAAATATTGGAAGGCTCAAGATTTGCCCACACTGGAAGAGTGGCAAACGCAATTGATGGACTACATGGAGTTGGCCGAGATGACTGCCAGGATCCGAGATTTGGGAGAAGAAGCAATGGAGGAGGACTGAAAAAAATTTAAGGACTATTTGCAAAAATTTTATAAGTTATATGAACTATAGGATTTCGCATGATTTGGAACGTTAGCTCCAGCAATGAGAGTGGAATATATATGAAATTAGACAATATTAATGAAAGAATCAATGTTTAAATGTTTAAAAATGATAATATGCTTGCTTATAGAGTAAATGGATAATAAGTGATTTAAACTTAAAATGCAATTGAAAGTACAAAAGAAACACATGAAACAAGGTTATAATTTGCTGATAAATTTATTATCAAGATTGCACTGTGCGGGAGATGTGGGGAAGTTCGATGGAAGATTGAAACAAGCTTTTGAAATAATTTGTCTTTTTTTTCCTTTCCTTTTCTTGTTTTCTTTGTTTTTCTTGTACTGTATATCTTTATCTGGAAAAAATGTAATAAAAATATTTTTTTTTTAAAAAAAAAATAGGGTAGCGGACTCACTTCTAACGTAATTGGGATTGGTGTGCCAATATGGTGCCGTTCAGGTCAGGATCAGTCTCCCAGAACTGACATGAGTTTGTACTAGAACCTCCACGGATGCAGCTGGATCTTCTACCTATCACACAATTAATCACAATTGCCATGGAGCTATAATATCATTTAGAAATACCTCTTCTTAAAGGAATATTTGGTAGCGAAAGAGAAGGCAGTGGACTGACTGATTCTTCGTCAGTTGACTCTAGCGTAATTTGTTTTATACCCAGAAGTGCAGAATCTTTCCCCTGTTTTGATTCATAGAAGGAGGTTAGAAAATGGTACTGTGGAAAGGAAGTTAACATTTAACCTACCTGTCTGAATTTTGTAATTTATATTGCAGTTAGACAGCAGCTGTGAGTAAATTTTCACCAGTGAACATGTTTTTTTTGTGTGTGAACATATGTGTGTGTGTGTACAGACACCCCCCTTTTTAGCCTGACGCATTCAATAACAGTTAAGGGATGGTGGAAGAGAGCCTTTGGATATGATTGAAAATATGAAGATATTTTAAAGGAAGAACCCTGGAGGGCCAAGTTAACTGGTAAAGACAAGGAAGTTGGCCATAGCAAGATACAAATGTGAGGAAGGTGGAGGTCTACCTTTAGTATAGCTGAGTCACTGCTCTTCTGCACCAGCTGAAGCAGAATTAAAATGGTGGCTCTGCATGCCTTTTCAGACAGGAGTGTCTGTCCCATGCCAAAATCCTTTTATAATGTTTATGCAGAAGTCAGTCCCTCTCTTCCAATGTTAATGAAAACTCTCCTGCTTACATGTTGTGCCCCTTTTATTTCTTCCTATTGAAAAAATAGTGGGATTACTGATGAGTAATAGCCTGTGCCTTGCTCTTTGAATAACTTTGTAATTGCCCCTTAAACAGTTCCTGTTCAGGGTGGTGGTGGTTGATTTCCTCCTCCCTTTTCCTTTTAATTTTTGTATACAGATGAAAAGAGCTATTGAAAAGCTTATTCTGCTTTATAAAAATAATAATAATGAGGGAAATCAGTAATTAAAGCCACTCCTGCAGTGAACCAGCACCCTGTGTACATATGGAATTCTGCTTCTACAGTCATATTAGCTTAATTGGATTGGGGACTCTGTGCCCTATTCCTTATGCTGATAACTAAAGCAACAACTCACTAATTATTCTGTGTCTGCAATAGTAAAAGTTTAGAAACAGGCCAATCTTTCCATTTTGCATAGAAATCCCAAATCCATGAATTTTAAACACCTAAGCTTCTGTTTTAGTCTGGTTCCCCCCTTCTCAATTTATAAATTGTGCTTTGAATCACATGGTATTCCTTATGGCTGGATCCCAATACTGGATTAACAGTGATGTTCTGGAAAAACCCACCTTCTTCTTAAGCCTTTTGTTAATTAGGCATATCCAGGAAAATGAATTAATGTAGAGGAAATTTACAAATCCTCTCATACAAATCCTCCTACAGTCGCTTGACCCATGTTTTGAGATTTTTTTTTTGCCTTATTTAAAGATCACCACAATGGCACCCAAGACAAATTACAGTTAAACATGGGTCTAAAATCCAATTGGCAGGAAAGCTTGCCAAATAGCAGCAACAGCAGGAGAAGCATCAGAATAAGCAACATGCATGCTGTGTTACAGTTAAATAAAAAACAATAGCTGCACCATATGTTTATGCACATTCCAAAAAAGTAGCAGGCTTACTGGGTCTGCTCCACAGTTATTCAGGAAAAAATCCCAGGGAAAAATTGTAGCCAAATGTCACTTGTTTAGCACTCAACACCAAGATGCCAGAGGCCTTGAACTAGGTGATTTAGTTTGGGATTCATTCAGGAATATTGGTGCTCAGGAACTGATTTCACGACTGGGATCAGAACTAGGGACTCTGGGGGGATTATCTGAAGGTGGCAATTAGTGGAAAATCCGAATTAAATGTGACCCTCTTTCTACCACCTAAAAAAAATCAGTTAGTGTTAGTGTTTGTTTGTGTGTGTGTGTGTGAGAGAGAGAGAGAGAGAGAGAGAGAGAGAGAGAGGATATAAATCCTTATATTATAATGTTTCCCTGCAAATTATGGCCCCTTGGAATGACATCAGGAAACAACTCAGTAGAATCTTCAACAAGCCCTTTCAGATAAACACGGGGGAACGCGAGAGGCCTGTGAGCCATTTGTTGCATTTCCTCACTCCCAAACCTCATTCTACTCTTCATCGAGCCACAAGGCAGTCTTGAATCTGTGAGGAGCATGATCAACTTTCTTTCTCCCAAAGGAGCTGGACTCGAGGAAATGGACTTCTAGACACCCACTTTACACACTTTCAGGGTTTGAGCTAGACAACAAAAAGCCAGTGAATACAGACCATGGCATGGCTGCTCCTAGTTTGAGGGAAGCCGTTGGTACAAAGGAAACACCACACGCAGGGCTGCATTTCACTTAAGCTAGAAGCGACACGGGAGATCGATGATAACACCTCCCAGTGTCTCTTTCTTTGGCCTTTCAGTGGGGACCACAGTGCTGGGAAGGGGAAAGATTTAAGCTCTGCTCCATGCACTTTGCTTGGTTGAAATAACTATTAGCTGCAGTGTAAGGGAAATGACTGCTTCCCACATGGCGCTAGTCCTTTTTCTCACTGCATGGTTAATAGCAGTTTGGATGTGCACTTCCCATCAATATCCTTCCCTGGTTTTATCCAAATAAAAAATATGTTTGGAGATTGGATCATGGACCTCCCATGTCAAGTCTGGTTTGGCCCAAATGGGGCAGCCATGTTCTGTAAACAGCACTCCATTTTCTGGAACTACCTTGCAATGAACTGTAAAACATCTACCATGTCTTCTGGATTTGTTTCTGTTAGTTCAGAGAGGCTGCTCCACTTATCTTGTTTTCTAGGCGGACATTCTAGTCAGTCAAGGAAATAAACAGATGGAACAAGCAAAAATAAATGCCTTAAAAAGTTCAATGTCAGTGTTAGGCAATGAAAAATATTAAATGTGTATATATCTGCATTAACGATAGGGCAGTTTATTATCATTTGGAATAGCATCCTGTTAAGGATTTTCTGGTACAGTTTATCCTTCCAGTTCTCGGTTGACTTCTGTTTGCATTACAGTGATTTCTAGTTGGTTTGGGCCTGATGCCACTACCTCGTCTACACTTTCTTTCAAGAGCTAGGTTCCTTTTTGCAATTATCAGCAATTAATGTCACAATTTGCCTATAAAAACAATATTTTGTATTGAGCTGCTTCCCGTATTGTGGGCAAAATATTTCTAAGCTGAAGATCTTAGCATTTCTGCAGTGCTATTTCTCCACGATAGTTACTGAGTGAATGAATATGGAGATAAAAGGAATGTACTTTTTATTGCACCTATTATGCCATGAAATCTACAATATATTTTCTAAATATTCCAAAAGCAGGTCCAAAGGAGTTGCTAGATTTTCTGTTTTGTTTCACTAATGTATGGATTATCACTCCATAAATGCACAGTGTTAAAGAAGGCAATAATGCTTTTTATGCAGCCCATGTGGCCTATTACGCAAATGATCCATGAGTAATGAGGTCACTGGATGAGTTCTAAGTGATGCCTTTCTATGCCAGTTTATTTCCCCTGCTTGTTTTACCAAGAAAATACAGTTATAAGTATTTTGTGTTTTTTTCCAATGAAGGACTTCTATTTTCTCAGGGGTTTTGTGTGTGTGTGTGCACGCGCACACAAGTTAACACCAAAGACATAATACAACTTTCCAAAAATCAATCTGAAGCACATGGTGTGAATTTGAAATAAAACTCTCCTGTGGCTTTTAGCCTTGTCACTTTATGTCGGGGGAAAGTTGAGATCTTTCTGGTATTTCTCTAATTTCTCAGTATGCAACGAGGAAGGGACAAAAGAAATGAGTCAGCTGTCCTATGCACATTTACCCGGAAATAGGTTCCATTGAACTCAGGAGAGCCTACTTTGGAGCAGACATGTGTGGGATAACACTGTTCTTTGAGGGGAGAAGTCTTACACCATAAGTCCAAATCAGAAATACTCCTTTGTTTTACCTTGGTGAGGACTTTTAAACATAAAAAGTGGTAAATAAATGTTGAAAATATTTAACGAGGTGGAACAGTTGACACAGATCAGATTCCGAGTACCTAAAGCACTTTGTGTTTTAGAGCAGTTGTGGGAAGGCTCTGGCCCAGGCACCTGTTGTGGCCCTCATTACACACTGCCTCCCAAGGCCAAACCCCTGACCATGCATGCTCCACACTGCTGTGAACATCTTGCTTGCCTGGCTGGAGGATGGAAAGTGTGTATAGAAACTTACAACTTTTTGTGTGTGACTGTACAAAGGTAAGAGAGCCACGTCTGTTTTTCTACCCACTTTTTTGACTCTGGTCCTGCTCACTATTGGTACGCACACATTGTCCCCAAGAGAATGCAGACATTGGGCTTGAAATAGGTTTCCCACCCCGCATGAGAAAATCCCTTTGGGCGCAGCTGCATATAGGAAGTAATGCTTGGCCTGAAATGACCATGGCTCCCAGTAGTGTGTGCGCACACAGGAGGTAATAAATAGACTGTGGATTTTCACTGGGAAAGAAGCATTGCCAGTTTGGCCACAAATTCACATGAAACACTTTGTTGTAAGAAGCTATGAATTGTTGTTGTTAATATTACAACTTTCACTTGGCTTTAGCCATAAGAATAATCTCTGGGGAGGATTTCAGTGCTTCTAAATTGGGCCAATTTCCCTCCCCATTTAAACAACAATTATGATCAAATTAATCACGTATTTCATTCACATGTCTTCCCTGTTCACATATAAAGCATGGAGTCATATTTTCACATGAAAGGGGATGGGTGGGAGGGGGGAATTGAACATTTCCCCCTCCCCAACTCTGTGGTGCAAGGGACTTTTCTCCTAGCCTGACTCTAGAGAATGAACCCTGTGCCATCAGGTGTGCAGGTAGGTGGGGAAGAGTTCAGCTCTCTTCATCCATGTACCTCTTTTGATATAAAAGATTAAACTCACTCCTTACCCTATGCTTTATACATGATTAGGGCAGACATAGGAATAGACAAATGTGCCTTTGCTTTCATGTCTAGCTTGACCCTCAAGAGTAGCATATTAGTATGAAATCCCAAGTTTGGCTACAAAACCCATGGTCTTTAAAGCAACATTATTCTTCTGTAGAACCCACCAACTCTTGATTATTGTGTTTTTTATATTTTGCTGGAAGCTTCCCAGAGTGGGGGAACCTAGTCAGCTGGGTTGCATATGATGCTGATGTTGATGATGCCTTAGTTCCTGTGCGATGCTGTCCGCAGCGTCTAGTGCTGGAATCTTTAAGACCGACATAAAATAAATGCTCTCATGCACCATTTATTAAAATAAAGCTCAAGGAAATTTGGAATATTGGGAGCCTGATCAGCAAGAAAAGAAAAGCACTGGCTGTTCAGCAGAAGATTTCAGACAGAAATAAGTTTGTGGGGGGAATGGTAGGTGCAGCGTCTGTGTCCTTCTTGGAGTGGTTTACAAATCAGATATGTGTGAGATCTCAGAACATGAAGCTGAATAAGGTCCTTGTGTCCTTTAAAATGGCCCTGGTTCCAGCACTTGGCCACTTCATCTGGTTTCATCTTGTTCCATTCGACAGTCAATATAATCTATACCAACTGACTTGAATTGCACACTGCTCCTTGATAAGATAAAGGCTGCACCCAGATCCACAGGATGAGAAAAGGATTTTGTTTCAGGATTGGACAATTCAACCCAGCCAACTTGAACAGATGTGCCTCTTACTGTGAATATTCAGTTCAGTCCTAAGTAATGCCAGATGTGAAGATAGTGTTATTTCTGTTTAACAGATCAAGAAGGCTGCTCTGTCACCGTAGAATGGCTGCCTATTCTTATGAAGAGGATTTTTAAGGGCAGCTTTGAAAGAAGCACAGCAATAGCTTTTTGACATTGTACTGCTGAAGGACAGCACGTGCTGATCAAGCCAGTAGCTTTTAGAAGTGCTTGGCTTCTAGTGAAATCTGTACAGCTCCCTGGGCTTGCCAAATGATTTTCTTTTCTCTCCCCAAGTCTACTGACCTGTGGCTAATGAGATTTGTGTTTCGATTAGTTGTAGAACATAAATTAACTAATCAATGAGAATGGATTCCCATTATTTCTTGTAAAGGAGCTTTCTCTGCTGCAATGATCTGTACTTAATATTCAAATCAATCTCAAATTCTTGGGATGATTCTCTTAATATGGCAGCCTATGTTTCAGAACATCTGAAAACTGAGTGCAGATGATCAGTAGGAATGGCATATGAATCCACATTGGAATGCACCAGCTCAAATAATTCTTTCAAATTTAACAATGGTGATGCTTAACCAGCCAGTTAGTAACACTGAAAATCACCAGAATGGGATATTATCTCCTTATCTTTTAGCTATAAGAAGAACTAGAAAGCAGAAGTCACAAAGATTTGGAAAGCATGCATCCTTCTGAAGTGAGAACTTGAGGAAAGATGTTGCTTTGGTCTCCAGTGGGTGAAGACTCATTGGCAACATACAAAGCACATGCCAATGGTATATTTGTACTGTATTTCTGAATTATTGATGCAAATTCAATGGCTGATACTTTAGGGTACAGTGGGTCCTACACACACACACACACACACACACACACACACACACACACACACTTTCTCAGTTCCATTAAAGTGAAGTCCCTGTGTATGTGAGGGCCTAGATTGAAATAATTCTGGTCCTAACGTACCTAGTGTAGATAAATATGGAACAAATAAAGTGTTCTATATTAGGAAATTGCTCTGAAGTCCAAGTCCTGTCTGTATCTCTTAGCCTTTAGCAGCCTTTCTTGTTGTAAGTTGCTGTAAGTGTCTCATCTGTACAATTAACCATCTTCTTGGCATAAAACATGAAAATTTGTACAGTCTTCAAAGCATCTGTGGCCTTTATGGTACAAATTCTGTTAGTACTGAAGCCACAGAAAATTAAATGTTCCCCAAAGAACATCCAGATGTGTTTTATTCTAATAGGGTCATTATACAGTAAATTAAAAAACAGGGTAAATGGAACTGTAAAATTTAAATTACTCTAAAACCACATCTCTTTGCTTTGAGCATTCATTTGTGGGGTTGCATTTGCAGTAAATGTGAATTAGGCATCTGCAATAACTGTTAATCATATATTTATAAAATAGTAATGAGGAAATGAATAGCAGAGTAAGACAGCTGCACATTTCTCTAATAGTATGTCAACTGTGAACATAATAAGATGCAGAAAATTGTTTGCGGCTATTCTGATAATACACCTGAATAGAAGAGATCACTTCAACCTCTTAAGTTTACAGGAAATTATATATAAAATCCATAAAATGCCATAATAATACATTAGCTGACGGAATTGTCATCAATGTTTTTCTTTGCTTTGATTTTCTAAAATGGCACATGCTTTTTCCTTGTAAAGAAATGCGCCAAGACCACTAAGGCTTTTGTTTCCATCTGGGTTATACGAGCCATCTTGCAATTTTATTTAAAAGACAGTACTTCTAAAAGCACCGGGTGATTTAAGTCTCATCCGTCATGTGTTGAGAGTTTTCTGTGAAAAATATCCCTGATCATTTCTTATAAAGTTTTTGTCTGGGTTTTATTTCCCCCCGGCAAGGAAGGGTTTGCCTAGCCCTATCTGCATGAAGTCATCTGTCCCTAAAATCAGGGTCCACAACTTGATTGTGAGGGAAAGGTGGGACAACCTTATTAAAACACACCACTAGATTGGAATAGATTGCTACTGACACAGACTATAACAGCTGGGGTGGAAGGAGAAAGAATGACTGAAAGGTTACTGCACTGGCAAAAATAAAGCAAACAAATAAACAAAAACCAGCAATACCCAACGTATTTGAATGTCCCTCAGGTTTGCAGTTTGTTGCTGGCAGATGTTTGACAGACTACATTTATGTTGAGTGTGTGTGTCTTAGTTTTTTAACTAGAGGTAATTGAATTTTTTAATGGGAATGGAGTGAAGAGCATAATTAAGGGGGGGGAGAGAAACATGTTTGGAACTAAAGCAGAAATACATGTCAACTAGTTGTTAAATAGTGTCATTCTAGAGTTTAGTCACTAAGCAGAGCTGGATGTATTTGGGTGGAGTCAGGAGTTTGTTTTCTTCTAGTCTAGAGGAGGAGGCGGAGCTGGCACCACAGCATTAAGCTGCTACACACGCCCCCCCCCCGGAGGCACCTGGTTGGCCACCTCCGGTGGGCGTGGGCCCCCTACTAGGGGCGGAGCTCGGTCTCCCGCCCACAACCACTCCCCTCTCTTCCAGGGAGGAGAGTCTTTCTCATACAAATTTGTGTCTTCCATGACAATCATAAGGACCAACTTTTGCCCAGGAATGTTGTTGTGTGCAGAGTCTGGAGAAGGCCACTGTTCAGCCCTTTGTTATTGACAGATATAGTTGTGCTACAGACAGTGGATAACTCTCACCATTTGCCACGAAAACCTACTTACATAAACAAAACAACAAAAGGCGGATAGAAAATGATCAATGGAAAATAGCTTGTTTTCAAATTTAATATTCCTCAAAGCAGACAGTTCAGTTCTATGTGAGAAGCAGAGTTCAAGCTCCCATTTCACAGCGTACATTTCTGTGTTAGTAGCTCACCAAATAGCTGTTTATTTCTGGAAGTCCTGTTATTGTCCACATCCAAGCAGCCACCTTAACGTTTATGATTATTCCTAGGCAGGTTCTTTTTTGACAATTCCCAGTCGGAGGATAGTTTTAAAATGGAAATGGCCTAATTCTGAGCAAAGTACATCGAAAAAGAAGGAGAATCCATGCTACTGCCAGCCAGCTGTCCTATTATTCTTATTACTCATCCGGTTGCCCACTGTGAAAACAGGATGCGGGAGTAGATGATTTTTGGCAAGATCCAGCAGGTCTCTTCTTATATTCTTCACCAACATCTTATTTTATATTCTTATTCCAAACAATACTTTCTTAGACATAGTTATTTGGTTTTCTGACATTTTAACACCCCCCAAATGATGCAACTACAAAGTTAAAACACCTGAGCTAGAAGTGTGTGTGTGTGCGCGCGCACACACACACATATTCATTTCACGTAAACATACCAAAAACATAATACATCTTTCATCTGGATCCCATTTTAAAGAAATATATGCATAGCTTGGTAGGAATGATGGATGATTTGTTTACCTTATCAGTGTTTTGGTTTAACTAATGGAACTTTGTATTCCTTCCATTGAATTCAAAACTAATATACAATATGAGCTTTGTGAAACAGATGTTGGCTTTTTCAATCAATTTTTGGTTTGGATATTCATCTGTTGTTTGCCCTTTCATGAACGGTTCAACTTGTATACAGACCATGGCTCAACGCATGCTGGAAATCCTGAAGAGAAGACTTCCGAACAAGTGCTGGCCTACAGCCTGGTCAGATGATTGACTTACAAATACAGGACAATGCATGCCTGCTTAACCAAAGCTGGCTGAGAAAAAGCTCCAGGAGTCTCATATCACCCATTACTATAAAAGGAAAGTAATTGGACCTTTTAAGCACCTCCCTGAAATCAGCTGTGGTTTTGGGCTCCAAACTTTGTGGAATTTGTATAGAGAGCAACGCCAGCAGACCACAATGCAAGCAAATAGGTATATTTGAATGGGGGGAAAATGAACCACTGGAAAACTTATTTGCACAATCTTTTTCTTTCCCCCATCTGGTATTTCCTGTGCTTTATCACCATATTGAGGGGAAGCGGGTGGCGCTGTGGGTTAAACCACAGAGCCTAGGGCTTGCCGATCAGAAGGTCGGCGGTTCGAATCCCCGCGACGGGGTGAGCTCCCGTTGCTCAGTCCCTGCTCCTGCCAACCTAGCAGCTCAAAAGCACATCAAAGTGCAAGTAGATAAATAGGTACCGCTCTGGCGGGAAGGTAAACAGCATTTCCGTGCGCTGCTCTGGCTCGCCAGAAGCGGCTTAGTCATGCTGACCACATGACCCGGAAGCTGTATGCCGCCTCCCTTGGCCAATAAAGCAAGATGAGCGCCGCAACCCCAGAGACGGCCACGAATGGACCTAATGGTCAGGGGTCCCTTTACCTTTACCTTTATCACCATATTGAACCACCACTTTTTATCAGTCCCTGCTTGTACTCATTCCCTTGCCTGCTCTATCTGTCTAGTGTAGATGGTAAGCCCTTGCAAGAGGAACCAAGCCACTTCTGTGCAACTCCTATATCATAGGATGGGTTCCAGTTAATACTTACATTGTGACCACATTTGTCCTTCAACATCAGTAAAACATCATGGTGTCAAACCCAGGGTGACTTTGGTTGCCATGATGGGTTTCAGCTTTGGATGTCATAGGCGGCAACAACAGTCAGATGTACAAACCTACTTTTTTGTGATTTCTTTGTGGGGAAATATGTTGAGCTCCATATGTGGGAACATATCACACATCCTCCTGTAGTGTAAATGTGAGAATTTCCCTTTCAGACATTGCAATAGAATTCCTCACTGGAATCCCCTCCCCCTATTGTTTCCTTCCTTGTCTATCTTACATGGTAAGCTCCTTCGGTTGGGGGTGGGGTGGAGGGGGAGGAACCTGCCTATTTTCCCTATAATAAGACTCTGAGTTTGCCATCAAATAATGGCCATTTCCACCTGCCTTGCCTCACCTTCCAACCCTAGGAGCCTTAATCAGAGAGCAGCTTCCAGAAGAAGAAATGTGAGTACAGTGGTACCTCGGGTTACATACGCTTCAGGTTACATACGCTTCAGGTTACAGACCCAGAGATAGTACCTTGGGTTAAGAACTTTGCTTCAGGATGAGAACAGAAATCGTGCTCCGGCGGCGTGGCAGCAGCAGGAGGCCCCATTAGCTAAAGTGGTGCTTCAGGTTAAGAACAGTTTCAGGTTAAGAACGGACCTCCAGAAATAATTAAGTACTTAACCCGAAGTACCACTGTATAGAGGGACTCTGAGTTTGCTATCAAGCAATGGCTGTTTCCACCTGCCTTGCCTTGCCCTTCATCCTAGGAAGCCATGTTAAGGAAGCTGTTATCAGAAGAACTGTGAGAGGAGTGTTGGGTTGAGGCAAAAAAGATTTGGGTATGGTTGGTGTTAGATCCTATTGTTATCAGCTTTGGAGCTACTGTACATTTGGATGTGAAGTTACTGAGGATTTTTTAATAGCCCCAAAATACATTGGACTCGGACTGGGTAAAAAAGAATCTATGAATCTTTTATAGCAGCTGCATTATCACTATCTTCAAGCACTATAGTGCATTAGCAAAGAAAAGCAGATGTGGTCTCTTAGGTTTGTTGCCCAGAGTATTAGGAACACAGTGTCTCTTTGAAAAAGAAAGTTTGGGATGTTCATTTCCTAGATAAATAAAATCTGGGCCAGGTTCAAGGTTACTGTATTAGTGTACAAACCCTGAGCAGCCTAGGCCCAGAATAGCGAAAGGACTGCCTTATCCCATATATCCCAAGCCAATCAGTGAGATTGTCTGGGGGAGTACTATTACTAGTCCCCTATGAACCAGAAGCATGGCTCATATCAACAAGGAGTCATGTCTTCAGTGAAGAGGAATTCTTTCCCACTAGAAATCACACAGGGACCATCCCTGTTAAGTTTCAGGTGCCTGGCTAAAACTGATCTGTACCAGGAGGTCTTTGCAACAGTAATACAGCTCTGATACAGTAATATCAGCTCTGCTGATATTTAATTTATGTTTTAAATTTTATTATAGTGTTTGCTTTTATTATGTAAGCCACTTTGGGATGCAAATTAGTACAAATTAGCATTACACAAAAAAGGACTAGGTAGTTTTCACCTTGGTCAATACTTTTGAAGGTTCATTGTAGAGGTTTGCAACTTGCTACCTACAAGTAAGTGAAGCACACAAGCTTGAAATGTTTATAATGGGCCTTTGGGTTTTCAGGGTTTTGTCCTGGGGAAGTAAACCTGTGAAAGTCATGGGAACACTGGGAGGTTGTGCTGTGAGTGTAGCCAAGCAGGTCTGAATTTGAGCAGTGCCTGGATATAATATCTTTAGAAGTCCCTGATAAGTTATTCTGACCTTTGTCAAGGAAGAGTTGGCTATAAGTATAGTAAATTCTTTAAAATATAATCTATTTTAAAACGAATGTGTTTTTTTTTAAAAAACAACAACCCAACATTTCCTTCTAAATACAGCCTTAAAATAAAGTCAAAGTACCTTACAGCCCTTAATGTGATGTGGGATTAGCACAGGATAACTGCTGTTGACTTCACTTTCATCTACATGGTGCACAGGTAGAACTGATTGGTGGGAACTATTCACTGTACACTTTTGTACAATCTTAGTTCATTATAATGGGAGTGGTGGTTTTGTGCAAGCTTCATTTCCACATGAGGACTGCACAGCAGTGGAGCTATCTGAGCCGCCATCCCAGCCCAAAGCTCTCTAGACTTCCAATATGCATGTGGGATTTTGCAGAATCAGGAATGGTCCCCATTTTCTTCAGCACCATGGAAAGCTCCATGTACACATCCTGAGTGTACCTGCAACCAACACAACTATCTCCCAACATTGAAAACCAAAACCAGAGATGCCTCTTCCTTACCCCCCTAGAATCCTCTGTGTGGATAGCACCAGAATTCTTGGATCAGGACTTTTATGAACAACACACTTTAATATAGGTTTGAGTATTCAGCAAGTTTCACCAAGCTTTATTTATTTCATGAGGCATTCCAGATGAATCTCTGTAGGGTTCATTTATCTTTCCCACACGTTGAATCCATCTCAAAACTATTAATGCTGAAACAGGATTTGATAACTCCTTCCAAATGCCGTCAACACCACTTCTAACAAATGAACACTTGCAACCCATTTAATTTCTCAAATAAAATGATTAAATTGATGTTATTGTGGAAGCATTATTTTGTTGCCTAAAAACCTTTTAAAATGTTAATTACTGGGCCCCTCCAAAAGCTTTCATCTTGTCTGACTTCACTCTCGCATGCAAACTATCTACCTACTCAGACTCGCTGATGAAATGTAAATCCAGCTATATCACTCTCCCTCCTCCAACTCCTATTCACTCTTTTTTTATTACACCTGCAACTATTCTCCTTGGATCTAATATTTATATGAATTTAACTTTAATTTTTCTCTTCTTTCATCTTCTGAATGAGTCGGTATAATGCATAGATCTCTTTTTCTCTGCTGCTATCCTGTTTATTTGCCTTCACAATAGATTCATTAACTAGATTTTGGTGCTCAAGCAATATGGACACATCCATTTCAAAGGCGGCTTTAATGGCATTTCATATTTTTTTCTGCATTAAGGAAGATTAAAGTATATTACAATACCCTTTACTGCCCCATTTTCTTCATTTTTAGAAGTGGTCAGTTTTTAAATTTTTTTCTCTCCTCCTTTCTTTCATCTACAGCGTTCAATAAATTGTCCAAGCCTTTCAGATGATAGTTCCAGCAAATTGAGTTCTATATTACAACTCTGAACTATTGTTTAGCCCGTCATCAGTCACATAAAACAGTCCTATTCACACAAGACATCAAAAGAGCAAATATATGTTCGATGTAGCTAAAAAGATTACCACGACTCAGATGTATCATTTTGTTAATTGTTAGTGATTATTCTGCTAGTTTAGAGGTGGCAAATTTGCTAACGCAGCTTGGGATGTAATAATAGTATGATATACAGATATTCTACGTCATAAATTACACCATTCAGAAAGGGCCAGGTCTATCATCTTTTAATAGCTTAAGGTGCACTAATTTTAATAGCAGTCAGAGATTTTAAAAAGCTGCACATAGGCTGAATTCTTTATTTCTTTCATTCAAGAGCTTGCAAGATGCTGTGCAGAATTCCAATGATTTCAGGGCTGAGAAGAATAAAAGAAGCTGGATATTAGACATTGAGTAGTAATAGAGCCATGACTATGTTGCAAATCTACCTAGTTTCCTTAGATGCAAGGACAATTGGTGATGTATTAAACCCCATGTAGGCAAATTACCCAAGTAGCAGCTTCCTATCATTTGTTGTTGTCAAGCTCTGCTTCAGAAGTTCAGATCTCCCAAGAGACAGACTCTTTCCCAACAGCTGGCAGAAGAAATCCACCAGTGCACTCTACTCTTAGGTGTGTTCAGCCACCATCAGTTTAGGTTCACACCTTCAAGTTCTATATTGCTGCTGCTAATTCCATCCACACTTGTCCTGCATGAAAAGCAGATATCTGCAATGCCTGCCTCCAAACCACCCCCCAAAATATAGTTTCTTCTAGCTTGCCTATGAGTTCCTAAGGTTGGGATGGAATTTTAGCCCAAATCTGAATCTCCAGCCCAATGTATTATGCATACCAGCTATAAAAAGTTGTCTGTATGGGTGAAAAGAATATATTTTGGACACCACTGCAGTTGCAATCATAGGAGATAAAAATAACATAGGTGATGTTACTTTCTGTTGACCTCCCAATGTCTAGTAAAAAATGAATGATATGATACTACTGCATTCATTGTTTTTAGATTATTGTAGTTCAGATCATGGGGCTCTTAAATCAAGAGGCTGATACTTTGGGTTACAGTCATATATACCTTTGTATAGCGTCATATGTTTTGCTCATATCATTCTGCTCACAAACCTCATCTCATTAACTCAAGAAGTCTTTGGCTATAATCCACAATGCAGGCTAAACTTAGCTTTTTGTCCATGAACTGTATTACCTGCCAGAGTCCTGGAAGTGCTATGCTAATTACATTAATTAAGGTCAATTAAAATAGGCAAATTATAGATGCCTTTCAATTCTAGGCCAGCTTCCCAGTCTACACTTCTGCTCCTTTCTTGCCTTTCACTACCCTTGGCATAAAATTTCAGATTTGACAACAAATCCAAATATTGATTTTGGAGAAATGTATGGGCTTTCAAAAGCTTGCCAAATTGATTGTGAGCACAACATTTTATTTTTCTGGCACATGCTACACCCAGACCTATACATACAGGATATGACTAACCAAAAGTTGGCTGTGTCCAACTTCATCACAATTGCACCCACTTGGCCCAACTATCTAGTCAGCTCTCTTGCACAGATTCCACTCTCATGAATGGGAGTTCACATTCATTTCATGCATCTTATGTAAATGAACTTCTCAGTGGATTGGAGCCATTCAAAATGCAGCCATTGGCCCTAGAAAAGAAAGATATATATTTCCACACAGTACCTCCATACCAAAAGTAAGAGGCGGTTGTGTCTATTGGAAAGCAGCACTTGGAAAACTGTTGGCTCTATGCATTATCTGAGAAACACATATGGACACATATCAGCTATTCAGTGTAGTGCTATATGCTTATATTTTCATGCCCACCTTCACTGATCCTGTTTTAAAAACCCAAAGATTGTCCATTGCCTAATAAAAGCAATCATAGGAATCTTGCAACCAAACATGGTTAAATGGTAAATCACCAGTAATCTTTGGCTCCTTGATGCCATTCTGTTGGTTCATACTGAAGCAACAAGAAGGCTTAAAAAATTTGGGAGGATGGTGTGAAAATGCTGAACTTAAGGTAGAAGACAGATTTTACAACAGAACAATCTCAGGGTGTAGGTTTTAGGCAATAAGTCGGTAGCCTAGTTTTCTCAGAAGAAAAAGAAAATAATGGAAAACTGTAACATTCATTTGGAGGCCTCAAAGGCATAAAAAAACCCAATTCCAACTGTTATAGGTCCCTGCAGGAGTCTACAAAAGAACTAAGCTTTTTAAGTAAGAAAACTAGATTTTGGCCCAGAGGGCCCTGTCATTGCTGTTTAATAGATGAAACTCTTTTGATACAAATATGCTGTTTACTTCTCAGCTTCAGCTTTCATAAAATATAACCTTTTTATGATTTATGACCTAAAGAGAGAAAAAATGGAGGATAGATTTTTAGCTCTGAATTGGTTGAATGTCAACAAGAAAAATATAGATAACATATAGAAGTAGCTGAGTATTAATGCCACACAAAAAGATGTTTTTGTGAGGGTGTTTCCCCCCCCTTTTTAAACAAAAGTTAAGTTTTTGTTCTTACAGTTGTTTGTGAAAACAGCTTATTTTTTAAAATGTTTTTGTGTGTGACTAAAACAGTTTGAAATCTGCTTTTTAAATTTTATATTGTACTGTTAACCTGGAATTCATGATACAATTTCTCTTAGGTTTGACTGACTTTCAGTATTTGATCTGGAATATTGGTCTTTACTGTTTTAAGCAGCAGGTCTCCCAGAATCTTGGTCAACAGAGGCACCAACTCATGAAGGAGATGGGGGGGGGTGGCATCACATGTGTGATGTCGCATGTGACGTTATTGTATGACATCCCAATGTTGCATTAGGATGTTGGAGGAGCCAGGGGCTGGAGCAGTAGCTCTGCTTCAATGGCCAGCTGCCACTTCTGCCGCCAGCACCAGTCATGGGCTGCTTCCCCCCTCCTTCCTCTCCATGGCAGGAGGAAGAGAATAATAATAATAATTTATTATTTATACCCCACCCATCTGGCGAGGCCTCCCCAGCCACTCTGGACAGCTCCCAACAGAATCATAAAAACATGATAAAACATCGAACATTAAAAACTTTCCTAAATAGGGCTGCCTTCAGATGTTTTCTAAGGTCGTTGTTTATTTCCTTGATATCTGATTGGAGGGTGTTCCACAGGGCGGGTGCCACTACCGAGAAGGTCCTCTGCCTGGTTCCCTATAACCTCACTTCTTGCAGTGAGGGAACTGCCAGAAGGCCCTCATCACTGGACCTCAGTGTCCGGGCAGAATGATGGGGGTGGAGACGCTCTTCAGGTCTACAGGGCTGAGGCCATTTAGGGCTTTAAAGGTCAGCACCAACACTTTGAATTGTGCTCAGAAACATACTGAAGCCGCTCCATGCTTGGCTCCACACTTGGTCTTGATTTTTTTGAAGATCAGGGCCCCTGCCCCCCAAATATTGGGGAGGAGGGCAAAGAGTTGGACCCCCAGGAGTTGGCACCCCATCCTTCAAGACTTGTTTGCCTTAAGTTTGGTGCTGAAATCAGGAGGTGTAAAACACTGACCCAAAACACTTCATGCTGGAAAAGATACTTCACCAATTTTGGTGAAAGATTTTTATTTCTCACTCCCAAGGATCTTACTCTTTGAAAAGTCAAAATGTCTTGTACAAACTTGTTGCAAAAAGATACAATGAAATGGAAAGTTGTTTAAATTTTTAAAAACGATGAGTAGCAAACAAAACAAGCCTTCAGGATGCTGGTGCCCTCTAGGTGTTTTGGATTAAAACTCCCATAAGCCCCATACATGATGGGAGTTGTAGTGTAAAACATTGGGGTGTGGAACCAGGTTGGCAAAGGTTTATCTAAGACTGCTTATCATGTAGGGGTGTCTCCAAATGCTTGATTCTCATTATACTGAAGGACTGTTTGCTCTGATTATTGTCATACCATATAGCCTTGCTTCAGATCTTCTAGGCTGTCAGATCTTCTAGGACGAAAGATGTATGGAGGCCCAAGCTTCTAGCAATCAAATCTGCAAATGTTTTGTGCCCTTTTAAAATAATGGATCAAAGTCCCCACTCTCTCCCTGGATCACCCAGTATTGAAGGTCTTTTCAATACTGGTTTTTAATGCTATACAAAAGCCAGAGAACAGGACAAAATGACTATTAGAAGAAAAAGGCAGGGAAGGAAGGAAAATCTGTTGGATAAATGCAGCCTAGGTTGTCTCACACTGATCTGCTTCTTATTGATGCATAGATTAAAAATATATAAGAGCAAAAGCACAGAGGCAAGTTGTTGCAATGGGAAATACAGATACAAGCACCATATCACCGAAACTGCATGGCCAAATTGCACAGAAAGCTATTTTTTCATGCCTCCTTTGAGTTTGAATTGGATTTTGCTGAACATTTAGCAACAGGTTCTCTTTGGGGTTGCCTTTTGTTCATTTTGTTTGTGAGCCTCCGGAACATAAAGAAATGTTGATTTTTCAGGATGCTTGGGGAAATAGCTCGATCCCAGACAAATTGCCTCAGAAGTCTGCAAAATGACTTAGCCCACCACAGAGGCATGGTTGTAAAAATTGAAAAGGTTTTCACTTTTGACTCTTCCAAGCATTGCAGAAAGAGATATTTGCTAGTGTGCGTTCTTCGAAAACTGTTGCTCGGCACATTAAATTACCAAACATATTACTCTGGGAACACTGTATGTTGAGCTTCTTCTTTCCCTTTCTTCTACATTGAATGTTAGGAATCAGATATTTCTTGTAACTCTCGAGAAACATATATGCTGTTATTGTATTAAAAATGTTCTCTTGGTTGCACCTAACTACACTGGTCTAATGGTTCTTCCTTGACATATAAATGTCAACAATGTTGTTGTTGTTGTTTCTTAAAAAATGAGGGCAATGTTAGGTTACTTTCCAGACCAAGTCAATGTAAGTAAACATGGATTTGCAGAAATTTGGGTTCGATTAACCTCTTTAAAAAAAACAAAAACATATTTTGATATACACAATCTTATATTGTGGCAGATGGCCTTTAGGATATGGCAGAAGCCCTGAAGCATTGGTTGAATCTGAGATACGACACAGCCATGGGAGATACGCCAGCACTACTCTATACTGGCATATCTGTTCCATTGGCATAGCTCAGCCCCATTCCAGTGGCCAAAATGTGGTGAAGACGTAGAGTGAGGAGAGGAGGAGCAGGCTTGTGCCAAATCCCATACCCCTTTGGTCTCCAACCAGTTTCATGATGATGCCAGCTCTTTAAGTCAATCCTGGAACTTAAATAAGGAAAATTCTTCTCAGTGTCAAAGGAGGGGGGGGGGGAGCCCTGAAAAATAATTGGAAAATAACTGTCCCATCCCAAGCCTTAGGGTTGGGAGAGCTGGGTAGTTGCCCTGGGCATCAACCTGAGGGGGATGCCAAAGGCTGTGGTTTTATGAATGTACTTGACAGGTCCTACCACATGATTGTAATGTTGACTGGAGGTTTAACAGAATAGGTACATAGCTATAGGTACAGAATAGAATAAAATACTTACAGAATAGGTACGTAGGGACATGGGTGGCACTGTGGTCTAATCCACTGAGCCTAGGGCTTGCCAAAAGGAAGGTCAGCAGTTCAGATCCCCGCAACGGGGTGAGCTCCCATTGCTCGGTCCCTGCTCCTGCCAACCTAGCAGTTCGAAAGCATGTAAAACTGCAAGAAGATAAATGGGTACCGCTCCGGCGGGAAGGTAAACGGTATTTCTGTGCGCTGCTCTGGCTTCACCAGAAGCAGCTTAGTCATGTTGGCCACATGACCCAGAAAAACTGTCTGCGGACAAACGTCGGCTCCCTCAGCCAGTAAAGTGAGAGGAGCGCTGCAACCCCAGAGTCGTTTGAGACTGGACTTTACCTTTACCATTTTAAGCCCTTGGTTTCGCACTGATGAACTAAGCCATTGGTTACCATTGGCTGAATTGTTTAGGCTTGGTGAAGTTTAAAGAGAAGTAGTCATCTCCCTGGCACACCCCAGCCACACTCCATTTCCTGGGTCAGCACTAGTTCAATGAAGTGAGAAACCAGAGGGTGCAACAGCTGTGGGCCAGCACCACCCACCTATGGGTCAATGCAGCACCGGCTTCATCTTTCATCTTCCAGATTTGTCCTTGGGGCCATGTGAAGGCTGCCATTCATTCACTTCTATATGCTATGAGACCCTTAAACCTCCTTTCTACAAAGAAGGTTAGCATGTCAATGATTTTACAAAATGCAAGAAACCGACTTTGCTCAGCACAGAAAAATCAAAGAATCCAAAGAACTCAGCCATAAGGCTAAGAACAGCAGTCTCCAAGAGCCATGGCTCAATTGTAGGGTGCCTGCCTTGCATGCAGAAGTTTCCAGGTTCCATCACCAGAATCACCAGGGTGGGCTAGAAGAGACCTCTGCCAGAAATCCTGGAAGGCCATGACTAGCCAGCACAAGACAGTATTAAGCTAGATGGGCCGATGTTCTGACTCAGTATATAAGGCAGCTTCCTATGTCCTCTGAGTTTTCTGATCAGGTTAAGATACTTAAGATGCTTATTCAGTGATAGGACTTGATACTCTGCCAGCTTTGCAGACCACCAAGAGCTGTAGCAAAATATAAGGCAATTTATAGTATCTGTTCAGGAACATACCTCCTGGCAACTTACAATAAAACACTCAAAGGTCAGCACAATTCATTCATAGCCTTAATTATAAAGCTTTTAATCTCTCGAGCAAAATTGGTAATGGCTCTATTATGACTATTTGCATATACGTGCGCCGGTCTGTTTTCTGTGTTAATTTTTTAAAAAACTATTTGGAGATGCAGATGCACACATATGAACACTATAGCTCATTATTAAGTGTGATGTCATTAGTTGCAAAGAATGTAATTGCCACTTAGGCAGTGAACAATTTCTAGCAAAGGTGAATTCAAGGTACTAATTTTTGCATGTCTGGTGCACAGCCAGATCCATTATGAATTTGGGGGGTAACCATCAGCTGGTTTGCTTATGTTTAGCTGCGGTTTATCTGTGTGCAATTTTAAGGATATCTCTATAGTCAGTGTAACACCTCACCTCAAACTTTGGCTACAGGTAGCAGCCATTTTAGGTGTATAAAATTGATCCGTGATTGCTGACACATGGGTCCTTTGGGACCTGGAAGAGGGCAGAATAGGGGCAGAACGGGGTGTAATGGGATAAGGTGGGGCGTAGTGGGGCAGAGTGCACTTATGTGTGCTTCGCCGATGAGTGTGGGGGCTGAGAATGGAACCCCGCATGAAATCGTCACCACCTGTATTTAACTGCTAATTTATTTAAGTTGTTAACAGTGCTCCTCTTTCTGCATCCATATATAACATCCTGATAAGTGGCAAAAAATAATTTCCCCACATAGGAGGAACAGCTCCTGCTCCAGAAAGTAAATTAAAGTAAGTCTTTTTTTACTTTACTGTGTGATGCAAAAATGAGTAAGAGGGGTAAGAAAAAGAAAGGAAGAAGGCAATCTTTGATGAAATGGAAGAATGGGGCATGTTCAGAAGGGCTCAGGAACCACATATGATTCAGTTTTTGTGGAAGATGGAGATGTTTGTTTGTTTTTTTAAAAAATTGATAAACCTGATCAAAATATAAAATATTAATACATTTTATTTATTTGAAAAACAAGGATGGACATTTTTTAATGTGCAGTTCACAAGGACATTTTGGCTGTTCATGAGTGGTATGCAAAGTGCTGAAATAATTACCAACTATAGAATGCTCCAGAATGTTCTCACTGTCCAGAGTTAATGACAAGCCATTCACACTTGAGTATTGTGCCTCCCATGCTTATTTTTTGTTGTATCCTGAAGACACAGAACATAGGAACACATAAAACTGCCATTTACTGAGTCAGACCAGGGTTTCAGACAGGGGTCCAAT
The DNA here is from genome assembly GCF_965112155.1 of Podarcis liolepis. Lineage (NCBI taxonomy): Eukaryota > Metazoa > Chordata > Lepidosauria > Squamata > Lacertidae > Podarcis > Podarcis liolepis. Next base: position 48,359,733 of record NC_139556.1, on the reverse strand, counting down.
TTGGATCTGTTGCAGATTGAACCTAGAACCTTCCACATGCAAAGCAGATGTTCTTACCATTTTGCTGTGGCTCTTACTTCTTAAAGGTAGTTTCGCCTCCTCACAAAACAGATGAAGAAGCCCTACAGCTTTAGCTGAATTTTCAGCTGAGAGAACAGACAAGCCTAATTAAACCTAGTGGCACAAGCTCATTTTACCCACAGGGCAATGGGCAAGTGAAACCTGGAGTGCTATTAGCTTAAATGATTCTTATGAGTAAAATCTCCACTAGCACTGTTGAACAATACAGCACACCTCTTTTGCATTTGTAGTTAGCTTTAGCTATATCATTACGGAGCAATGAATTTTACTGACTATAATGGCTGTGCTAGGCTTGACCAGGGGGTAGAGAGTGCAGAATTCAAAAGCGCCATTTCAGAAAAGGGTGAAAGGTAAGGTGGAAATATTTCTACCAGTTGATAATTGACATCGCCAGAAGAGTTTGGTGCTCTGTCAGTTTGTTGAGGGGGGAGACTGAACAAAGGATTGTTTGAAAGACCGATGGTACGAGATTCCTGTGACTACTTGTGCCCAGAAACAGAGGCTCAAGATGGTGCATATCAACTAATTTGTGAGTTCAACAGCACAAACAAGGAATTGTTACATTAGTGGAAGCAGATTCCCTAATGCAGATGTTTGCAATTGGGATGGCATGCCATATTAGAATTTGAGAATAAGAAACAGGTTAATTCGATTCCTCGGGGTCTATGAAGTATGTTTGCATGCAAAAGTAGCTGTACAGAGTTTGCTGAGAGTTCCCTTGGATTTTTCTCTGTAAGCAATTATTATTATATTATTTATTTAGAGTATTTGTAACTTGTTCTTCAGCCAAAAAGGGCTTCCATGGAATTAACAAAGAAATGAGCTCTATACTTCCACCAAATTCTGCTAGATGTCCAGAAGCGGCTTTTTTTATATGTGAAAGATCACATTAACAGATCAAAATGATCAGGTAAGGACACATCAGGAAAATGGAAGAAAGCACTGTCTGAATGCAGCCTACGCCCTGCAGGTGGGAAGAGCACTATTGTGCTCAGGTTCTGCTTCAGGCTTCCTATAGGCATCTGATCGGCCACTGTGAGAAGGACTCTCCTCCCTGGAAGAGAGGGGAGTGGTTGTGGGCGGGGCCCCCTGCCTCCACCTCACCTGGCTGGCGCCCACGCCCCTCGGGAGGCATCCAACCAGGTGCCTCGGAGGGGGCGTGTTCAGCAGCCTTTTGCTGCGGCGCCAGCCTCTCCCCGGCTTCATTCTTCGCCATCTCTCGTCATGAGTCACCCACCCTCCACTCCCTTAGAGTTAGGGCTTAGATCATTGGCCTTGCTATGGACCTTAGGTTGGTCGCCCTGGTTGTCTAGGGGGCCTGGTAGGAATTTTTCCATTTGGCATTAGGCTTTTTGGTTTTTTCGCCTACCTCGTAGCAATCGTCACAACTTTCATGGTATTGGTGGGTAGGTTAGGCATTGGAATAATGTGTTGTGGTGTGTCGAAGGGCTAGGTGTGGCCATCGCCTATGCCTTCAATTTTTGGGTATTCCGTCAAAGGAATCTGGCGGTCGTGTGTTCTGTCCGATGCCTGCTTGGCGGGAGGCCATAGCACAACCCTCGGTGACATCAGGGGGGAGTCTATAGTTGGATTAGCATCAACAGGCTCCACCTACTGGTGAATAAACCCACTTGCTTTAGAGATCCAGTGCCTAAGCCAATACCTTTTCCACTGCTGTAATCAATAAAGTTGTGGCCTTTCCATGCCCATTAACCTTATATCACGTGTCCTTGTGTATTCATTTCGCATCGCGGGGGTCAGGTCCTCGAACCACAACAGGATGCAGGACTAGATAGGCCTTGGGCTGATCCAGCAGCCTTCTTAAATGTCACGGAGAAAGCACAAAGTTCTTCTTTGAGTCCAATAGGTACCAGACCATGTGGTTGTGTTGTGAGGATGAAGTGTGTGGCACTGAAAACATGTATACTTTCCTCAGATTGTTGGTGGTATAACAGTATGCTAAAAGTGCATTCGATAAATGACGCATAATGATATCCAAGAGGTCTAGGAAATGCTCATTGTCCCTGAGAGCAAACAGACATTAAGAATGATGATTGAATATCTCTATTGTACAAGGGTTCACCACCATGTCTCAGTGCAGTAGTCTACAAGCCCCTTGGCATGACAGGTAGACAGTGTCCATGGGTTATGAATTCCCACGTTTAGGTGGAAATTGAAGTAAATAACTTAAACAAAAGCCCTCTTCCAAGAATGTAAAACCCCAGTGGGTTTAACAGTGTGCTACATTTAGAAGTTATATGGGCCAAGCAATATTCACTTTATCTTTTCCTTCAAGCTTGGCTGCCTGCAACTTGGCTGGACCAGATAATTCAAAAGAAACAATTTTTCTCCATTGAGGTCACCAATAAAAAACAACAACAATGTGCATAGCAGTCTGGTAAAAACGGTGTTTCATGATGCTGTACATGTACAAGAACATGTCACAGAATGACAGCTTCCCTTTCGCACACTGAAAAACCAACATTGCTTTTAATTTGAATGGGGAGATAAGTAACTGTCATCCTGAAGCAAGTAAATTGGGTTTAGCTTTGGGGGACAGAGGCACCTCACCACACTTTATTCCAAGGGGACATACCTTTGAGATGGATGAGGAAACTTGGAAGCAATGGACAGTAACTGCAAATCATTTCAGACAGAGGCAAGAACACATCACAACATAAACAGTGGATTGGATCCAGACTTGCTTGCAGCAAATTCTGCTAAACTGATGTTCCCATAGGTAGAGAGGAAGGGAAGCAATTCTCCCTCTCCCGTGCGGTGCTCTCAAGAACCTGTTCTGGAGAGTTGGAGGGATCTTCTAGAACAGCAAGGGGAGTAATGCTGGGAAGTGCAGAAGACAATGGCAAGTTGGCAGGAAAGGGGCAAAAATAATTTCCCTCCAGCAGGGACCTCCATTGGATTGGAATGGACTCTCAGGATGCAACTCAGTTTCATTGATTTGGAAATTGAAAGTTTGGTTCTCTTGGCCATGCATCCTTCATGGCCAGGAGTTTGAATGTCAGTATGTTATTGGGCTGTCTAGCCATTCGTAAGTTTCTTATCAGGATCATTTTAGCCCTATGTGGAGCTACCTTTGAAAGTGACTTGGAAACCCCAACTAATCCAGAATGCAGCATCTAGACTGGTGACTGGGAGCGACCACCGGGATCATATAACACTGGTCCTAAAGGATTTTCACTGAGCACAATTCAAAGTGTTGGTGCTGACTTTTAAAGCTCTAAACAGCCTTGGCCCAGTATACTTGAAGGAGCATCTCCACCCCGTTCAACCCGGACACTGAGGTCCTCCTCCAAGTGTCTTCTGCTAGTTCCTTCATTGTGAGAGGCTAAGTTACAGGGAACCAGGCAGAGGGCCTTCTCGGTAGTGGCGCCCACCCTGTGGAATGCCCTTCCTTCAGATGTCAAGGAGATAAAGAACTATATAACTTTTAGAAAACATCTGAAGGCAGCCCCGTATTGGGAAGTTTTAAATGTTTGATGTTTTACTATGTTTTTATATATGATATAAGCCATGCAGCCGGGGAAATCCAGCCAGATGGGCAGGGTATTATTAATAATATTAATAGTAATAAATTTATACCCCACCCATCTGACTGAGTTGCCCTGGCCACGCTGTGTGACTTCCAATGTATATAAAAACATAATAAAAGATTAAACATTTAAAAACCTCCTTATACAGGGATGCCTTCAGATGTCTTCTAAAGGTTGTATAGTTGCTTATCTCCTTGGCTCAGGGGTTGCATAACTCCATACCCTCCAACATGTCTCTGATGAAAACAGGGAAGTCCTAAGTAAAAGTAGAATATTCAGAGATCAAATCGAAAACCGGGATGGCTTCTGTAAATCCGGGACTGTCCCTGGAAAATAGGGACACTTGGAGGGTCTGTCACTTCAGAGTAGACATGGCTAGGATTGCACTATAATGAAGAAGGAAAATAATAAATCATTGTTGATTAGTGACAATTAGGAAAATGGTGAATAGCATTTAAGATTATCCTGATAGTTGTTGTTCCGATACAAAAATGAAAAAAGAAACTTTTCAACAAACTTATCTCTCTACTCTTTTTCTTCTGCTCCCAGTTAATATGGTAATTTGAATATCAAAACTGTTATCCAAATTCATTAAAAAAAGGAGTTGTTACATTTTCCAGCGATATGCAACAAATATTTTTTTGGGTGTTGATAAACAAATAATTAATCTGCATAGCTGAGTCTTTTAAACAGCCCCATAGTCCAATTTTAGGTGTATGTCTTAAAATTAGCATGCTCTGCCATCTTGTGAATTACATCAGGTACAGTAGGTGTCCTAAAATTTCTAGTCATATTACATGAGGAAGAAACATAAAAAGAGCATCATTAAGTGCTGGACCACCCCAGCAGTTATTGTAAGTTTGATCATTATATGTGCATCTGAGCACCATCAAATAGTAATAGGATTACTATTGTCGCATTTGCAAAGCAGTTCGTCCACATTATATTGCAATCCTCACAACAACCCTTTAAAGTTGATCAGTACTCTTATCTCCATATTTTGGGCTGACGGCTTACCAAACCCATGGCAAGGATTCTTGATTCATAACTCTTACAGACTATGTTATACCAGTTCTCCCTATTATAAATTTATAAAAACTTTTTTCTCAGGTTGACATTAACTAATTTTCCTCCTGCCACATTATGCCATATCCAAGGCCATTTGTCTGAAGTGACATTCATCCCAAAGCCCCTTTTTTGCCTATAGCTAGATTCCATCATTAACAATTTGTATATTTCCCCCACTAGACTTTTCAATGTATATTTGATGTAAGCAGATATTTAAATTCTGTGTTTTTTTACATGTAAAAATGTATTTACAGAGAAGATTGTGACGTGCCTTATTTAAAAAATGCTGGTATGATTTAGCTTTGAGGGTTTTTAAGAGAATAATAATCAATGGTTCATTTCCCAAATATATGTGATAGGAAAAAGGGGCACCTATAAAGGGCACCTATTACTTACAATCTATGAACAGTTAAAATTATACCAGAATATGTTTTGTGTATGTGAATAGTATTGAACAAGACACCCAAAAGAATAAAGTTCCATAGCTTGGCATTGTCAGACGGACACTATGCTATTATTCCTCTGAAAAGCAATCTTAATGAAGGATTAGCAGCTGTGCTTTTTCTAAATGCAGCTTGAATCATTTTGTTAATTCCACCCTCCTTTCTTAGGTGGATGGGAGTATATTTTAGAAACAGGTGTTCTTTTGCTTTAAATATATGGCACAGTAAAACAGGTACCATTTTCTTTTAATATGATCAGATAATGACACAAAATCGGAACCCATTCTCATGCAGGAAAAGGCAGGCGGTGAAACAAATGTAATTTTTCCTCATTATGGCATTCATGTTCCAAACTTGGAGATGTCTTAAGATTTCACATACGACCATGAAGATAATATAAAAAGCCACACCGTCGATAGGACATTCAAGGCTGTATCTTTATGTGTTTGTTGGTCGTCATGTCTCAAAGAAAGTTGAGTTGAGCAGCGACTCGGTGGGTAAAAAAATGTTCTGCTCCTAACATAATGCAATCTTACATTCAATGGGGACCAAATAATCCTCTATTACCAGTGAGATTGGGGTACATTTCTACCTGCTGGTAGGTATCTTTACACAGTAAGATGTATTAGTGCTGCGTGAGTATAGAATTGTGGTTGGACCATAACTGTGTATATTTTTACTTAAAGCAAGTAAAAAGCGAAATCTTTGTAGCATCCTTCCTATGCTATGAAAATCAACCCAGAGTCTGAAGCAAATTATATAGTAACCACCCAGCAAATGGCATGCTTTTTTTTCTGGACAGACGATAGACCCTGTGCTATTAGTCTGCAAGTGATGGTTATCCATCACATTTCCTATTTAGAGTAATTTTGCACTAATGTGACATATTCAAACCAGATACCTTACAATAGTGAAGGGGGCTTATTGGTCTGATTTCAGCTGGAGAAAATGAGGCCAGCAGCCGTCAAGAATAAAAAGGGGGCTGCATTTCTGTTATGGCAACAAGTAAAGCTATCCTTCACAAGTTGATTATACTCCCTTAAATGAGATTAAGGAAGAGAGAAATCAAGCAAGAAGGCTTGTGTTCAAAATCCACCACTATAGATAATAACACTAAGCATTTATATAGCACTTTCTAAGTGTTCATAATGCTTCACGTACATTGTCTCAGTAATAGATCCATAGAGCTCTCTCCAATTGGATTGGATCAGATCAGAGGTATACTAAGTCTGACGCTTTAAAACTCTCTAAAGAAACTTAATATGGAATTCAAAGCTGTTCTGGATACTCCTCACTCTGTAGTGAGTAAACTGATGTTGACCAAATGGCAACTTTTCTCTTTTGCTGTTATAGATTTAATAGCATAGGTCTTGCGTGGCTTCTTTGAAAAGCTTTAAACAATGCCACACTCTAAAGGAAAGATCATTAAGGTCATTAGTTGAGGTCCACTTGTGTGACTATAGATCTCTGTAATAGATATGGTCAGGCCAGGAATAGGATCTTCCTCAGGCCCAGCGCTGAGTTTGTGCGTTTTGCCCTTGGGGGCAAGGATCTTCACTGCCACCCCCTCCAAGAGTTCCAGTGGCGCTGGCAGTGGTGGTGAGGAAAAAGAAGGGGAGATGGGCCTTTCTCCCCTATGCAAAAGCCTGCCTACTTGCCTTCCCCAGGAAGAGGAAGATGAGAAGTTGCAGCTCTCAGCCTTAGCAGGGGACAGATAGGAAAAATGTTTCTCAATGTCGCCTTATGTCCACCCATCTCTCCTAATAAGTGGAGCGCAACTGGAACCTAAGGCGCAACAGTGTGTGTTTGGACCATGGCATGCCACTCTCACCTCTCTGACATGCAGGATGCTGTTTGCCACCACTTTAATCTGCCACCCGGGGCATGCGCCCTCTCTTGCCCTCCTTTGACCCGGGCCTGCAGGGGCCGCATGCCAGTAGTGGGTGGGGCCAGAGCTAAAAGTATGCAAAGGATTAAATATGAATTTTACCGTTACACAGTAGGCTAATTTCTTCACACACACATTTCTCTCCATCCATCCGCCCATCCATCCAGGTAGGCAAGAAGCATTATCAGATTTCCGGGATGCAGTCTAGTCAGGCAAAAACAGGGAGGTGGCAAAGCAGGGCTTGGGTAGGATGTGGCCTGGGGTGAGTCCTGAGGGCCACATCTGGTCCCTGGTCCCGAGTTTTCCTATTTCTGCTCCGTAGGGAAGTCTGCCTTGTCATCTCTATTAATGGCTTTTTGCTGTACAGAAAAACCTTTGATAGGGACACAACGGATGATGTTTTATAATTATCATCAAGTGGGAAGCAACACAAGATAAAGCTCAAGCTGGTCTTTAAAATCTTCAGAGGAGACCCTGGTCTAGTCCGTTACTTATACTAGTGGATTGTCATTTGGTGACAACGCAGTGATAGCACCCAGTGTGATATTCATTGCTCTTGTTTCGTTAGCACGATATTTATGCTTGCACAATGGAAACTTTCCCCATCTCTTCCCTGCACATGCACTCTGTGTCCAACCCAAATTGACTCTGGGGGATTGGGGAGAAAACAGATTTAGGGGGCAGACGGCAGGAGGAGGGGGAACATTCCACCGCACAAGCAGAAATCCTTGTGCTAAAGGAGTGAGTGACTTAGCATTACTTTGGATGCAAGCCTTCGAGAGAATCAGGTTGGGGAATAGCTATTCAAACCACTTTTTTGAAGCAGCAACATTGAACTATCAAGAAGATTCATTTATAGGGAAATCTTCATTTCAGAACTGGAGAATTATAAACCCATCTGTGACATGGAAAAATCTCCACAGAATTTTACTATGTAGGCAATCATGTTTCGACAATAATAAATGACAGTGGTTTATGGCATCACCAGCTGATTGCATGTTTCAGATCTCTCTCTCATATAAATATACAGTCCTACCTCGGGTTACGAACGCTGCGGGTTGCGAATGTATTCCCGCACGGATCACGTTCGCAACCTGAGGTATGACTGTAATGGCACACCCATTTTCACATATACATTGAAACATTTCAATCACAGCAATATGCACTTCCTGGTATGATCTATTTGGAGATTAAACTTTGGACATACATTTCTATTTGCACACTACGCAAAGGGATCCTGAATATGCATAACACAGTTGTTAGTTTTACAAGTGTAAAATGAGGCTGGATTTGTCACGCTGAACAAATGAGACCTCCAAATAACGCTGCCATTGACTTCTATTTGAATTCATTTCATCTATATTTATTTCAACTGTACCTTTAAAAAAAAAAACATCCTGTGTTCAAAATATGACACAGATAAGTTTGGAGCAGCTCCATCATTTGAATAATCAGCCATTTAGTGACATGTCTAGCCCTGTTTAATGGCTGAATCTGTAAAAGTATGACCTCAAGCACTGGTTAACTTTAAAATAGCTGTGCCCACTGCATGACATAGCCAACAGGAAGCCATTAGAGCTGCAGCAATTACCATTTACATCCATCGACGAAGTCCCTATTTTATTTTAATCTGCTTAAGTGCATTTTCTGCACGAGGTTAAAATATAAATCCCTTCTCCTGAACAAGACTGGTTTTCTGGCTGACTTGAGAGTGCAATTTACAACTGATTTAATTTGTTCTTCACAAACATTCCTAATGACATTACCCTAGTGCATATACTGACTGCCTCCTCTTCTTCCATTAACTCCCAAATTGGGTTTAAAGACCATATTGATGCTAGATGTTATTATGGGTGATTATCAAAACAACAGACAATGGGGCAAAGTGTTTACTAACTGGTTTATATATAATTTCTGTAATAACTACAACAGATGGTAATGCTACAAACAATAAATCAAGCTTTTCACTGCTGAAATAAATTGGCAGCTTGCAGTACAGAAATGCTGTATGTAACTATATACAGATGCTTCAGTCATCAAACTGTATTGTTCATTCTTATTAGAAAATGGGTCTGTTACTGCTATTACAGGAAATCTTTCCATTTGCCATTACAAATGCATATTTTCAATTAAAATTGTTTTTAACTGCTAAGGTGGTTGAAGTATACTTCAAACATTTGATTATGAACGCGGCTGTCACGCGGAGCAAGCTAGTTTGAGGCTATTTGTTTGGGTCTATGCGAGGGTATCCTCATACTGCACTGATGATAAATACATGCATTTTCTATCCTTCGAAAAGCCTCTGGTGAAAATGAAGGCAGATATAATCCATGGCTAATTCAATAGTTGTTCCATAAGAGGATGGCTTTATGCCACTGAGCTGAAAGCAATACAAAATCAACAATTAATTCCCAGCTGCTTTTCTTTACCTCCTTTTAGTGCAACGTTTGCCATTTGAGATTCTCCCTTCTATTTCTCTGGTGCAAATCAGATTCCATGTTTGCGTACTAACATCCGTGGCTTTTTTACGGGCTCCGAGCACTATCTGCAAAACAGTTGGCTCATATCAGCAGGTTTTGGCTTGGAAGCAAACTGTGGAGAATTGCACAATGCAATGTTCCTGGAGCATCTGACAAATTAAGTAGCATCTACTTAACAAGTGACATTTTTGAATGATGAGGCGAGACAGTATTGCTGGGAGAAATGAATCAAAGCTTAGGAAGCATAAAGAACACTTCCATCCTTTTGTAAGAGGTGATGTCAAAGTTGGAGGTCTGAGACTGAAGAGGTTAATATCAAAGCAAAACCAGGGTGCAACAAGGTCAAAGTAATATTTCAGTGTGAGAGAACTGTGCGTGTGCTCTTCCGTTGAAATCAGTGGGGGCTAAATGTGCAATTTGCTTCTAGAATTCAGAAGAAAATACTTAGCAGGCATTATGAAAAGTTAAGATAACTGAACATCAACGTTAGAAATTTCTGCTTCCCGCAGTGGCAGCTTGAGTGACAGCTCACCAAACATTACCAGCATCTGGAGCCCAGAGTCCTTATTGGAGGCCATCATTAAATGATGGTGGACATATGTGCAGGCACACAGTTGCTGAAAAGGAATTAGCAGCACCCAGCGTGGGTTGCTAACACTGGTGATTGGTGTCTACTTTGTTTGGTGGGGCAAAAGGCAGGGAGATCAACAGTAGGTGGTGCCAGAGTCATTGAGAGGCAGGGACCACTCATTCTAGTTCCTCCCTCCTGAGTTTTACAAGGGCAAATGGAGACTAAGGAGGAGGAAGCTAACAGACAGTGCCATGCCTTGAATTGGTTGCAAGTAAGAAGGCAGGTGGGACACGGATGGCGCTGTGGGTTAAACCACAGAGCCTAGGACTTGTTGATCAGAAGGTCAGTGGTTCGAATCCCTGTGATGGGGTGATCTCCCATTGCTCGGTCCCTGCTCCTGCCAACCTAGCAGTTCGAAAGCACTTCAAAGTGCAAGTAGATAAATAGGTACTGCTCCAGTGGAAAGGTAAACGGCATTTCCGTGTGCTGCTCTGGTTTGCCAGAAGCGGCTTAGTCATGCTGGCCACATGACCAGGAAGCTGTACGCCGGCTCGCTCGGCCAATAAAGCGAGATGAGCACCGCAACCCCAGAGTCGGTCACGACTGGACCTAATGGTCAGGGGTCCCTTTACCTTTACCTAAGAAGGCAGGCAGATGGGGCTGGCTGAGGGGGTGGGGCGGGGCCCCATTCATCCTTCACTGGTTGCTTATGCCCACCCCAGGCACTGCTGGCCACCCTGCAATGCCATAGATCCACATGCAGATGTCTCAGTGATGATAGTGGTAGTTAAGGCTACATCAGTTCTAACAAATTTCCAAACAAATGGTTTGCACCATTGTAATTTGGCACCAATGATGCACCATTGCTTTGAAAAATGATGGCTATGCCTTACAATACATGCATCCACTCTGGGATGGTCCATGGTGGTGAAAGACAGTGGCTTGTCTACTGTTACCTTGTAAGCTTTAGGGATGGATCAGAACTGGAATATTTAGTCTTGTCAACTAAATCCTGCTTTATATAGCTAAGCACTGAGGATTTCAAGAGGTAATATTAGGATTGTGTTAATTTATGTATGCACCACCTCATAACATTCTCTCAGGATCTTAACAATGAGTAATAAATAACTGAAATACAAAGTAAACCACATAACCATTAAAAAGTGTGTGTGTGATACAACAAAGCAGAAATCAGTGGGTTACATAGTGCTTAAAGTGTTGGAGTAGGACCTGGAAGACCAGGCTTCAAATCTCCACTTAGCCATAAAGCTCACTGGATGACCCTGGACCAGCCATTGTCTCTCACATGGGAGACCTGCGCATGCCAACTTGAGCATGCTAATTCCCAGAGTTCCCTGAGAAGAGGGATTGGGAATTGTAGCTTTGTTGGGGGGGGGATACTCAGCACCCTTAACAAACTACAGTTCCCAGGATTCTTTGAGGGAAGCCATGACTGTTTAAAGTGGTATGATACTGCTTTAAATGTATAGTGCAGACAAAGAAGATGTTCTATCAAAGAGATCTGCTGTGAGTCTACACCAGTGGTGAAATTTGAACTGGATATTTTCTGCTTGGCCGCTCATTTGCCAGTCTCACCACTAAGCATCACACAAAACACATCTGTTGAGTGGGATGGATCCCTGTGCATTGTTGAACTCCATGTGTTGAAGATTTAAATGGCCATCAAAACAAAGCTTCTTCCAGGCCTCTATCTGGCTGTATCATGGCCGGGCTGCAACCTTTGTGTGCTCAGCTGTGTGTTTGCCCATGTGGCAAACTCAAGATTTGCTCTGGTTCTCATTATCTTCTTTCAATCCTTGCTCAGTCACTGCATAGCCCAAGTAGGTATCTACATGAGCGTCCCGAGTCCATTGCTTATGGGTCTATCTTCATACGTGGACGTGGCGTTCTTTATCGGAGATGTATAGCAAACACAGACTACAAAGCACTGACTTTTCCATTCATGCCCTCTATGCTTTATGCCCAACTGTTATAATTAACAAACATGTTCTAAATTATGTCTAATAAAGATTTTTAAAAGCAGATTCTCAACAGTATAAGAAACTTTAATTAGAATTTCACAAAGGTGCAATCTGATTATTTGCTAATTGGCTTTCTGTATCCACCTCCCCCCTCTGGAGTTTCACAAAGCTCCCGAGATACTAAAGAGCAAACAGCGCTTTAAGGCCACGGTACATTGTGACAACAGTGATAGATATGCTAATTTCTTCATTCACTCCACTTCACTTCTTTTATTCTTTCCAATTAAAGCAAATGCTACTGAAACTGTAATTAAGCTAGTGCCGTAGCCCTGATTGCCTGCTGTTTTAATGAAACCCTATTGATTTTGCTTTTATTTCTAATGGCCACACATGGCGTTCAATGGTCAAACACATGGATGCTACAATGCACAGAGCAGACTTCATTTTGGTGCAGTAAAAGGCTGGCCTTATCCAAAAGAATATCAAAAGAGCTATTTGTGCTGGATCTCTATAGCTTCTCTCTGTTTGCATTGACAGAGCTGCTTGGAAGAAAAATGTATTACCATTAGAAAGATGAAAGCTAAATTTGGTGAAGGAATTGAAACCACATTTAGTTTGTCCTAGTTACCATATGTAACACGGAGATCTCATGTGTATTTATCTCTGCATGGCTGTGACGTGCTCCCTTAAACCAAGGACGCACAAAAATGCCAGCCATGTAGTAAAGGACTTTTCTTAAAAGTTCATTTTAAAATTGATTGGGTGTCTTTTTAACACAACTGTTTTCAGTTGAAAATACAATGAAAGATCACAGAAAACTGCAGTGTTTTATTTTATTCAGCTTTCCAACCCTGTTCCACACAGCAGCTCAAGTTAGGTAAAGAACACTTGGGGGAGATAACTTTATGATGGCTTATCAGCAAGTACCTGATAGGATGTATGGTTGACAGGTTACAGTAGCTGCAAGCAGAAGGAATAAGCGTTGCTTTAAAACAAAAAAATGTGATGTAATCCAAGATTTGGTACTTAACCCAATCTGGTAAATAATAATTAAATAATAATTTATTATTTATACGTCGCCCATCCAGATGGGTTTCCCCAGCCACTCTGGGTGGCTCCCAACAGAACATTAAAACAGAATAAAACATCACACATTAAAAACTTCCCTAAACAGGTAAAGAACTTTTTGGTATAAGCTCTTACCTGATGTAGACCAGACTGTCAATTTATGAAACCCAATGGCAGCAGGTGATGTAATCTCTAGAAATGTATGGATTCGGGTTTATAAAAAATAGTTAAATAATACCACTTATAATGAAAGAAAAACAGGTTTTAAAAAAGTATAGATGGTATTTGGCACCTACTTGGTTTTAGCAGGAGACATGTTGGAAATGCCAGAATTCAGGAGCAGATATCATGCGCCTGTTTTGGAAAAAAAATAATCATTTCTAGTGGGAGATCTTAAACATAATAAATGATATCATTGGTTGTAATGTAGCATTAAACCCAAAGCAAGGCCCCTTTGTTGATTACAAGGGAATTGTTAATTATGCAGACTTAAAGCTTAATAATGGAGTAACATAGCAGAGCCTTCTTAGTGGTGACCATGGCAGCTTTTATAACAAATTAACACAGTGGGGGAAAGAAGGTATATTCTAAGTTTTCACATACTATTGAATTATATCTGGCCTATTGTAATGTCTTTGTTATTTTATTTTTATTGTGTAAGTCTTTTTGATGCACTTGGGTACAAACATGCAACTAATAACTATTTAGGTATGTATTATTATTAGATTTTCCCTAATACAATGCATTTTTATGTTATTTTCACTAATGTATGCATTCATATGCTCATTTATCAGTAGTATATGGATTTTTGTGCGCATTACTTAGCTGGAGAACTGCATTGCAAAATTCAGATAAGTGAAAATTTTGAAGGAGAGCTGTGCTTCAATCTGCATATTGTTTCAAAAAGTGTTAACTAGGGAAGTTTCTGTTTAAATGCAAACTGAATCTAATTTCTCCCTCGTCCCTTGTGGTTACAGCAGCCGTACAGGAAGAATTTATGCAGCAACCACATGATAAGTGACCCATCTATTTTCTCCTGACAGTTTAAATAACACATAGCGTATTGGAACCGAGCGGACAACCCCACTTGTGCCTAGTTGCATCTGGAGCTCCATGTCCATTTCTAGCCACCATCTATGAAGAAGCATATTGACAATTTGGAATTTGTCTGCAGGAGGGCAAGTAGGGTTGGCGAAGGCTCTGGAAGTGGTCGAAAGAATGAGACATATTTAAATTGGAGAAAATTATTGGGTGATGTGATCTCAGTCTTCAGACAACACAGAAGGTAAGAGTAGGCATGTTCTCTGCTACTCCAGAGGGAAGAACTAAAGCCAATGACTTGAAAGACAGGGAAGCAGGTTTCAGCTAAGCGTAAGAAGAAACTGCACAATGGTAAGAGCTGTTCAGCAGTGGAACAGACTGCCTCAGGAGGTGGTAGGCTGTTCTTTTCTGGAGGTGTTTATGCAGAGGTGGATGGCCATGGGTCACAGATGCTGTAGCTGCACGCTGCATTGCATATGTTACACGAAGCAGGAAGTTGAGCTAGGTTGCCTTCAAGGCCACTTTCAGCTCTACAATTCTCTGGTTCCAATCCAGTAACCGTATGTATAGTATGGTGGTACCTTGGGTTGAGAACTTAATTCATTCTGGAGGTCCATTCTTAACCTGAAACTGTTCTTAACCTGAAGTACCACTTTAGCTAATGGGGCTTCCCGCTGCCGCCGTGCGATTTCTGTTCTCATCCTGAAGCACAAAGCACGTCACAGTGCAAGTAGATAAATAGGTACCACTCTGGCGGGAAGGTAAACGGCATTTCCGTGTGCTGCTCTGGTTCGCCAGAAGTGGCTTAGTCATGCTGGCCACATGACCAGGAAGCTGTACGCCGGCTCCCTCGGCCAATAAAGCGAGATGAGCGCCACAACCCCAGAGTCGGCCACAACTGGACCTAAAGGTCAGGGGTCCCTTTACCTTTACCTATACAGTTAAAAGTGCATAAATATGCACACTTCAGCATTTGAAGCTGGTATACACAGTCAAGTGTTTAGGATCTGCATGGCAAAGTGGGCATTTTAATTATATATGTCTTTTGAGAATTGGTATATGGTATTGGTGGCCATGCTCCAAACCTCTTGATTCAATCAAGGTTTTGTACCTCAGGGGTTCACACCGTCGCTTATGTATGCTTTTATAAATTGGTGTGCACATGTTTGCACTGTGGTGCTAGGCAGCACCAACTGCTAGTTTAGAGCAGCATTTAAGTCTGTGATCAGTTCTGAAGGGTGAATTAACTTTTAAAAAACCCACAGTCTTTCTTTTTGCTGATCAATAATTCTATCAACATCATTAATTCTCGATCCTCCTACCCTACTGTTTGTGGGTTGCTGTTCCACAGAACCCCAGCCTCAGATTAGAAAATGTTCACCAATTGGCTCTGCACCAAAGGTTAACTAACTTACAAGGGGACACAGTGCTCTCCAGCTTAAAGAAGATTAACTTGTTCAGCAATTTAGCTCATGCAGGAGCTATCGCAGTAGGGAAGAAGTAGATAAGCATTCAACTTCAAAGCGGAAAATAATTTACAAAATGAATAAATAAATCTCATATTGGTTTAAAGGGCATCTCATCCCAGGCAGGCCTTGCAAGCAGCTTTTGGATTTGTGACCTTGGAATCCATGCAACTGGATGTAGTCTTTTGGGGGTCTTATCTGATGCAGCATGTAATCTCCTAATTAGGAAAGCTCCATCGACTCAGATTATCATCTATACTGCAAATTTATACTAGTCATTTCTGTTGGTTGATTGGTTACTTTAAAGTATGGGCAGGGAACCTGTGACCCTCCAGATGTTGTTGGACTATGACTCCCAACCAATGGTCAAGGATGATGGGAGTCCAACAATATCTGGAGGACAACAGGTTCTATGTCCTTGCTTTAAAATAAGATACTTGTTTGATTAAAAATAGCAATTAGTTGTAATCCTAGGCAAAAGATCCCTACACCTCCTGAAATAGAAAGTAAAAAAAAGTATAATTCCTCCAGATTTACAGCACGATGACAGATAATTTTGATCTCATGTTGATATTTCTTAAGGATAAATTATAATCATTTGGTATGTTATGAGATTTGTTTTGTCTGCTCTTTGGGTGTTGTGTTGGCCTACCAGAGAAGTGTTTGAGGTGTGACTAGTAGTAATGAAAGATTATACAGACCCACAAAAAGACTGAGCTTTTTAGTATATCTACAGAATGCATTCATGTTCATAGGGGTACTTGACTGGGATCAGACTCAAGTATGGGCAGAAATGAACTAATCCTTTGTGCTTCAAAAAGACAGAAGGCACTCTCACTATGTACTGTAGCCTGCTTGGTTGATTTAAAGAAAGCTTGTATAAAGATGGATCCGTTTCCAGGGAATTCATATATTAAAAATAACAAAACCGTCAGGCTTCTTTCAAATAAGTTTAATTGATTGCAGTGGGACTTATTGCCACATAAATAGACAAATACCTGTGGCGTTTCATTTTTGGCAGTAGCAGATGGTGGCGTGGGATGGAGACAATTACCTGACCTCTCAGTAGGTCAGTCAGTGCTGCTTACAGGGAGGGAATGGGAAAAGGCGGTGGTGGGGTCTGCATGGTGCAAACGCACTGGCTGAGCCAATCTGGTGCTCCAGCCAGTACCTTTGCACCATGCTGTCCCCACCACTGCCTCACCCTTCACCCTCCCAGTAAGTTCCAGCAACTCACCTGCTGGGAGGTCAGGTATGCCGACATGCAGTCTGCTACTGAATTTAGAAAAATGTGTACCAAATTTGCTAGCTGTTTTAGCCTAGCTTTGTGTTACTGAGTATACACATAATAGGGAGAGAGAGCTAATCTTGGTTCTCTGATAAACAGATGTCTGCAAATGTGTGTTAGCAGCATCGGCACATGTGCTGGGACAGAGCTGCCCTCCTGATACCACTGTCAATGCTGCTGACATGGATGGAGTAAGGATGGGACGAGGCTGAGGATGTGTGGTTGCACTGGCAGATTGGTGATACCAGTCCCGCCAGGGCAACCGTGTAGTTCTGACCTCACAGCAGCCCCACCGCAGCCCAGGTGAGTAACAGCAATGGCAGAATCTCTGGTCCGCCACCTCGTTCTGGATTAGGTTGTGGCCAATATGTGTAGCAGCTGTGAAAGAATTGGATTGTGCAGCTTCAATCTTATATGCACTTACCTGGGAGTAAGTCCCATTATATTCAGTGGGGCTTCCTTCTAGGTAGACGTGTTTAGTATTGCACTATCAATGATTTTGTAGTTAACTGAAATGAACCTCCCCCCTCCCCCCAGTATATTTCACATATTACTTATTGTGGAAGGATACCTCAGAAGTATTGCGGCTTTGCTTTATGATTGTCTTCCTGCCAATCAGGTCCAGCAGTTATTCTTAATTAAGTCTGATGGCTGAAGTCAGTGCTCTATTAATGACGTGGAAATTTTTTTCAGAGGAAGCTGAACAATTACATGGGTTAGGCTTTTTTAGTCCCATAAAAGGGAAAATAGTAAATAAAGTGAGCTTGAAAAGGTAATTGCAAGGACTGGATAGCTAAAAAGAAAAAGAAAAAGAGAAGAGACATCATGCGGTTCCTCAGCTCTCACAACTGTTAAGCTAATCAGGACTGAATTAAAAGCATCCCCCCCTGAGATGTTTCTCAGCCAAACCAGTTAAATACAGATTTTAACAAAATTGAAAGCATATTAGATGAAGATTTGTAGTTTCAAGCTCTGTGAGTGAGTGCTCAAAGTGTGATGTAATAACAAAATTGCTGCCGAATATTCTAGAGAATAATATTGTCAACTAATGGATTATAATAAAATAAAAGCTGTTATTAGGGCAAAACATTATAACCATAAAGAAAGGGGTGAAAATTGTCCTTTTTTTATTTGCAGAACCTCCCCCTTAATGGTTTCGAGCATTTTGAAAGGTAATTTAAACAAGTACATTGTGTCCTTAGTGAAACTGTTTCATCTTGCTGGCTGCTGGAAATGGCTTTAGCCATCTCTATGAACAAAAGATCCCTAATAAGACAACAACAACGGGGAAAAATCCCACAAAAGCACAGGCTCGGTGTCGTCGCAGAAAGGCAACGCAAGACAGCCTGCAAATGGTCTGCCTTTCTCTCTCTCCCCCTCCTTTATGTGTAATTAGATGAATTAAAAGGACAAAGTAGTTAATGTAACTGTTGTCCAGGGGCCCCCTGATTCTTTTCATAGCATCCATTTTAGACAAGAGCTCATGGACCTCGCTTCAGCAATGCTGTGAAGAATGTTGGCAGTAAGTAAAATTAACAAGCTTAATCTGTAAGGAATCTGGCGTGAGTCATAGATGAAATGTATCTGTAGCAACGAAAGGATAGTAATTCCTGGTATCCTTTTATATGCCTAATAAAACTTACAATAAATTAACTGCATTTTAGTTTTCAGCTCCGGCCCTATTAATCAGCGGCAAGACGTTGTAGTCAAGTTACAATAGAAAGAACTCAACTCGGTGCATTTCAGTTCTGCAATTAGGGCCTATCGGCTTGACTCTAATTAGGCCATGGTTGTTGATATTTCAAATACTGTTTTATCATTAGGCATCATTTCTTTGAGAGAACTTTCTTGATGACCGATAAATAAGAAGGCAGGAGGATCTCTGCAGGCAGCCTAAAAGCCAGTGGTGAGATGACGTCTTCAACGCCTGACCCTGTTCAGTCTCCTCTGAGAAATTTTAGGGATCCTGTTCTCTTGTTTCAGTTAATGACAAACTGGGCTGAGTTGTTGTTAAAACAAATTGGCTAAAACAGCTTGCCTAAACTGGGGCACAATGAAGGCAATGCTCGGAAATAGCATCTGTAAAATACATTGATTTCCCATGCAATCCTAACCCTGTGATCTGAGCTGATGGAAGGGGCTAGGATGCAGAGGAGGTGGTTGTCCACTGGCGGGGAAGAGACTTTGCTGCTGTGAAGGCCTCTGCTGCAGCCATGGAAACATGGCAGATAGAATACTATTGTCAGTGCTGTTCCTGATCAGGATAGGCAGTTCATGATTCTGAAATGAGGCATTATGGTTTGCTGCATACGAAGCCATGACATCCTCTGGAGAGGGGGCCTGGAGCTGAGATAGCAAAAAGTAAAACGAAAAAACACTGCCCTCCTTCCACCCTGGTCAATGTGAGTAGCAAGGCTTAGAATGCAATGGTCCCATTTGTGTTCCATGGATTACTCGCCCCCCGCCCTATTTATACATTTAATTTTAATGATATATTTTCTTCCTCCTAGCTTGACTCTGTGGTGGTCAAAATGCCATATACTGGACTTGTAGATTCTTTCTTTGAAGCGTGTAAACAGTAATGGTCAACCAATGGATCACACATCTGCCTCCTTTTGGCAACCCTACCAAAGTGTTACAAAGCCACCCGGGATCACAATTTCACTTAAGGGGGGGGGAATCAAAAGCTGTAAGAGATAGAGCTATTTCTCACATTAATAGTGCATTAAATTTTGTACCTACCAATCTGAGGCACTCAGGCTTACAACGTGACCCTCTGGCTGTGCTTGAGTCTATATATTTCTTTATGGCATTTATATCCCACCTTCCTTCCGTGATGGGACCCAATCCAACGCAGGTAGACTTCCCAGCTCGTTTTCCAGCCCCAGATCTACTTGGCTTCAGCAAAGTTGCAATATTGTGAGCATGATATTATGATATTATGTTACATGATATTAGTACACATGTAGGACCTGTGCTGTGTGTCAACACACGCTTCCTGGTTCCAGACTACTTGAGTGGCTCCTGAAAATTCAGAAATCAGCCACCCTTGGCCTAAAGGGACACAGTTAACATCACCAAAACCTAAGCTTTCATTAGACAAATAAAACCATAGCCTAGGATGATTCAGAATGTAAGGTATGGTACCAACAGAAAAGATTGACCTTGTTGTCTTGAATCGACTTCCCTTCCTGGCTCTGCATAATACATGTGTTTTGCATGGGATGAACCAGGTGCTGATGGGACCAGGTGCATATATGGTGTATATCACAGACCTAACATTTCAAATACTGTCTTGGCTACAATGCTCTTTGGCTCCATCATTTGGGTCCAAGATGGACTTAGTTCATATATTGAGCCCCAAAGTACTGCAGTAGCAATAATAATAATAATAATAATAATAATAATAATAATAATAATAATAATAATAATAATAATATAATATATTATTTATATCTCACCCATCTGACTGGGTTTCCTCAGCCACTCTGTGCGGCTTCCAACAAAAGATTAAAAATACATTAAAACATCAGTCGTTAAAAACTTCCCTAAACAGGGCTTCCTTCAAATGTCTTATAAACGTCAGATAGTTGTTTATTTCTTTGACATCTGATGGGAGGGGGTTCCACAGGGCGGGTGCCACTACCAAGAAGGCACTCTGCCTGGTTACCTGTAACTTCATTTCTTCATTTCTGAACTTTCCTCTTATTTCCAATAGCTGATGCAGCTCCACCAATCTCCTTATAATGGATAGCTGGACTGCAATGGAGGAAAAGGATTAAATGCCCCATTCCCACACCCCATGGTCCCAATATGGTTCAGCTGATGCTAGCGAGTTCACTCTCTTTTTAAACCCACAGGGTTTGTGACTAAAGATGTGAATGACATCATATCTAGTTTGGCCCTTAGATATGAAGTTAGGTGGAGGGGACAGACAGTCTATCACCTCTTCTTACTGTACACGAGACTGCTGGCTTTCCATTAGCAGCACTGATTTGTTCTCTGTCCTTGCAAGGACAAATAAAGAACCCAGAGGTTAGATAAAAAGGGCTGTCAGTCATCAGCTGTGCATTTCTGGCCAAACACTAGCTTAAGTCCATAACTCAAAACAATACTTTCCCTGTTTATGAAATATGTCTTTGTTTCATTAGGAAAAAGAAATTACAAAATTAAATTCATTACATCCAATTACTGTATGGTTCATCTGGCTGCTTAATGAAGCCCCACATTATGCTAACAAGATAAAGCAAAAGGATAACATTTTATGAGACTGCAGACATTTTGCGTGTGCCAGACTGGTTGTTGCCCTCTCAAAAAAAAAGGGGGGGGGGAAGGCTACATTTACTGAAACGGGCTTTGTAAACTCTAACAGGAGGTTCTCAGCAGACCTTGCGATATCTTCATGGTGAGATATTCTGATATTAATAACTTTGTGAAGACAAAAAAGTAGATGTATCAACTCTCTGCTTTTTCAGTCCTAGCACTCTTCCTTCCCTGCAAGCCTGCCAAAGAGGGCATCACTTGTAATTACACAGTAGAGATATGCCAACTATAATTGCAGTGCATTTTCAGCATGATCTCAAAACTCGTTCCACCACCTTAAACGGGCTGCAACAATTGTTGCAGTAGCAAGGGGTGGGGGTGGGTGGTATTCAAGTGACCTTTGCTCACCTGTGCCACTGCTAAATACGGGAGGGGGAGCGGGGGAACAGTGAGGTGGTGAGATGCAAATCTTTGAAAGCAGGGGTGGAGAACCTCCAGATGCTGTTGGATTCCCATTATCCTTAACCATTGACCATGCTGGCTGTGGCTGATGCAAGTTGGGATCCAGCAATGTTTGGAAGGCCGTAGGTTATCTACCCCTGGTTGAAAGGCAATGGCTATCAGCACATTTTGGGCATTGGATTCCATAAATTATGTGCTGTATACACATACAGTACAGTATTTTGTCTTACAGATGGGTAGCTCATTAGGCTGTTGCAATAAAAATAATGAGTTGTATGGTATCATAAAAATTAACACATTTGTTTGACATAATCTTTTGTTAGTGTTTCAAGACTCTCTGCTGTCCTTTTATCTCTCCTGACACTTGAATCATCCTGAGTGTCCCTAAAAGTTTTGTTGATGCATGGTCTCACAACCTCCTCTTACATCAGGTGTGGGGAACTTTTTATTGAACTGCAACTCCCATCATCCCTAACCATTGGCCATACATTGGGGGCGCAGAATGGAGTTGTAGTTCAGCATCATCTGGAGGGCCAAAAGTTCCCCACACCTGTCTTAGACAACAGAATGTTTTACACACAGGACATAGTTAAACTATGGAATTCACTCTCACAGGAAGTAGTGATTGGCACCGACTTTGATGGCTTTAAAATAAGACGAGATGAATTCATGGAGGATGCGGCTCCACTGTCAGAGGCTGCATGCTTCTGAATGCCTGATGCTGGGAATCACAAGTGGGGAGAGTGCTGCTGTTCTCAGGTGCTGTTTGTAGGTTTCCCGTAGACAGGTTGGCCGCTTGAAAACAGGGGAAAGAAAGAAAGAAAGAAAGAACAGACAGACAATGAAGAGCAGCAACAGAGGCTCTAAATGATTCACCTCACTTTTAATAACATAACAAAAATAGGAAATAAAACATTACTGGGAAAAAGCGTGCTTCAGTATATTTCCTTTCCATAATCACTTTAGCAAGGGTTCTAGTGTCAGCTGAATTAAAGTTAATTGACAACCAGAATGGATCCCCTGTACATGGTGAGGTGACATGTACATTCATATGATCCCTTCATGCTATATAATATAATGTATGACATGGACCACATACACACGATTCAAGCAATTCTTTACGCTCAAAAAGCAAAGAGGAAGATACAAATATATATATTCATACCGATTGTGCCACACATTACATTGTAGTTGTGGGCACATGAGCATACATGCTCCCCCCCCAATGTGTACAGAGGCTCCATTTGATTAAACAGGTAGAATAGTTCAATAAGTTTTCTATAGATTGATGTACAAGCCTTTGACCATTGCTATAATGACTCAGATACTAGTTTTGGTTTTCTCTATTGCCAGAGGTATAAAATGTCTGGTGAAGACCCATCCCCATTCTTGCTCCTCTGTTTTTCAACTGACCTCTGGTAGCTGCTTCAACTTCAGTCCTCCTGAGGTCACACTGACTCTCTGAGCAAAATAGAGTGTTTGTTTGTTTGTTTGCTTCAAATTCAACATCCTTTTGAAATTATCTTGTGCAATTAACAAACCTCAGTTAATGGACAGCCTGCATAAGAAAGGATAGCCATGAAAAGGAGAAGAATGAATCATTACCATTTAGTATATGCACAGTAATAAGAACATCTAATTTTTTCGTTTTAAAGAAGAGTACTGTGTGACTTCCATCTCATAAGGAAAGAATATAGGAGCACCTAAAAGATGAGAAATCCTACTTAATAAGATTATTGGGGTTTTTTGGTTCTTTTTTTAAGGCAAAGTATTACCTACATTGACAAATGACTTACTTTAAAACTTTGTGATATATATATATATGTAATTTGCATTTATATATTACAACAATTATTCAATCATAATTTTAACATTTCAAACTCTGACCCCCCTTCTATGGTTCTTTACATTTCTTTTCATCGTCCTGCATACTCCAAATTATCTCAACATATTCTATTATATATCTATTCCCGTATATATCCCATATATATATTGAAATAGCAGGTTTTTACATTAATCCTACCAATGTCTTGATCTGTTTACAGTTTGTTTGTAAATACTTAATAAACTATTTCCATTCTTTTCTTTTCAAAAATGTTATCTTGATTTCTCCTGGAAAAGAAAGACAATGAAGGGCAGCAACAGAGGCTCTAAATGATTCACCTGACTTTTAATAACACAACAAAAATAGGAAATAAAACATTACTGGGAAAAGTGTGCTTGAGTTAATTTTGATACCGTTGGAGTCTCAGGGAGCCATAATTCCTTTTCAGAATATGGTCAGTGACAACTCTTATCCAGAACAAGTAGGAGAAAGATGAAAGAGTGAAAAAGTAATAGTATCTCAACTCTGTCACTTTAAAGCTCACTTGAAACGAAAGCACTTACCCTTGTTGTTTAAGTGTTTGGCACATTTCACAAAGGAAATACTCATACATTAATTTCAATCATAAATTAATATCAGTTGGCTTAAAGGCAAGTAATCTGTGTACATACCCATCCATGTGCAGCATTTTTGTATATTATTCTGTGGTCCTAGTGGATACTGTGTGTGCAGTAATGACTGGTAGGGTGGAGAAGGATGGGCTGGCATTGCTTATTTGGCTTTCCA
Organism: Podarcis liolepis; assembly: GCF_965112155.1. Taxonomy (NCBI): domain Eukaryota; kingdom Metazoa; phylum Chordata; class Lepidosauria; order Squamata; family Lacertidae; genus Podarcis; species Podarcis liolepis. The sequence continues at coordinate 48,335,470 of NC_139556.1, read as the reverse complement.
ACTCAGAAGTTGCTACCAGTAACCAAGTGGGGATTGTAGTGTGGTGTGGTCACAGTGGCTGAGCCAATCTGGCTTTCCTGCCACTACACCCACACTACACGGACATACCTGGTGCCTTGCCTCCTCTTCCTCTTGGCTGGTGACCTTCACATAGGGAAGCAAGAGAAGCCTTCTCCATGTCATCCCACCAGCCATTGCACTGCATGTGTATATGGATGTTAAATTTCTGCACAGATTAGTGTTTCCCCCCATGGCTGTGTCCCATTAAACTGGACTGCAAACAGAGGAAAATTCAGTCACCATAGTTCATAATCATTGTTTTAAGTGACCCAGGAATGCTTAATTAAACACAAACCGGATGGTGTACCAATACTAGGGAGGTCATCCTAAGAAGACTTATAGTTTCTTTCTGATCAGAAACACAGTTTCTTAGTCATTTTCCTGCCCTCACAAAAGTTTTTATATGTTGAATTTGAGAAATCTCCCAGAAGTCAGCCTAGTTTAGACCATGATGGAGAGGCTGCAGAGACAGTGGGAAATGTATTCGGGCTGCATGAAAATGGCTCTCCAAAATTCCCTAGGTTATTAGTGGGTGACAAAACTCCAGCTCTTCTGAGGATAAGAAACCCTAGTCCAGTCTCCGCAGCCCCAAACTCTGCCACCCTAGTATGTGTTAGCAGTAACACCAAATTATACTGGATCTTTAATTGGCAAGTTGTGGCACAAATGAAACTGATCTATAGAAAATGTAACTTTAAAAAAGAGACATTGTACATACTTTTGTAAACAAATCTTTAATTAAAAATATGTTTAAAAGAAGAAAAAAGAAAGAAAGAGAAGGTAAGACTTCAGTCTTGAACCTCCAAGCCAGAATATAAAGGTCTAGCAGTTGCTGCAAAACAGTGGTGAAGCAACTTGTACTTCCTGTTCTTGGCTGCAGCATTGCTGTCCATGGTACTGAAACTCTTGCATTCTGATCCACTTTGGATACGATGGATCATCCCTAACACTGGTTGAAGATAATGGAAAAGTAAAATCAAAGGGACTATTTAATTTCAAACATTTGTTAGATGCTTCTGTAAGGACAATCTCACAAGATCTACTCATACCACTTAGTACGATTTAAGTCAAACACGGATGGGGAGATGGGATTGGAAAGTGTAAGCCTCACAACATGAGGATAGTCTGTTTTCAATCCCACTTCTCATATTAGAAAATGGAGGTTGCATTGCATGTTAAAAGTTAAACCATTGTAGGAAATGCTGGCAATCAGGGTTTTATCAAGATTAAAATTAATGCATGAGTATTTCCTTCAAGAAATGGAATAAATAGGCCTTTAGCTTCATAATTTGTTGTTGCCGTAGTAACAGAGCTGATAACCTGATATGTGTTGAAGAGCTAGCATATTTGGTTTTATTGTTTTGTCAAAATATTAAGAATATCAATATATCTCCATAATTCAGTGTAATACAACAAAGCATTTTCTCGCCAGATATAGCAAAGATTGTATTATACTTTTGAGATCATAGGTAATGATGACAAAGTGATCTGTGTTCAATTTCAGCATTAATATCTGGCTTGAATAAAGCTTGAAATATGGTCTCAAAGCTAAGAGCCTTTAATATTAAGATCTTTAACCATAATTTATGTGACAGAAGATGGGGTTTAGCATAATAAAATAGAATGGGCACCTAGAATGAAGAGGACTAAAAGACAATTGAAAACAAGGTAAAAATGGTAAATTATACACAACAGTAAATTTACCTTTATGGTATTACCTCATTTATTTTTGATTTGTAAGAGCATGTAATTTCTCACTTTGCTACATTTGGAATTGGACATTCCTCAAATAGAATACCTCAGGTAAAAAAGGCTTATGGTTAAAGCTGTGCATATGTGCCTTTGTCATGGGGGCAGTTTAGGAGGCTCTATAATACTGGTTTATGGCAGTTTGCAGTTTATAGTCAAGTCCTGTGATGGGCAAGGTGAAAAGTGGATATGAGTGGTTGCAATGAGAAGGGGTTGGGCAGGTGTAGCAAAACACCTAGGAACACTGCATAAAATGGAACATGTCAGCTTGTTGTAACTGCACCACAGGGAGATTAAATAACCATACCAGGTTATGAAAAAGTTCCATGTGGGAGGTGGCTAATAACCACATTGGAATATAGGAGCGGTGACATGCCAAGTCCCATCTACAGCAAGAGACCACATTGGTATAGGAGTCTACAGTATCTTCACCACTGAGAAGCTTCACTGGAATGCACCTCTGATCTCAACGTGGTGTTTCAATGGTTCAGCAGACCACATCTTCTGGATTTTTGATCTTGATATATGTGCACTTCCTTAAGTCAAAGAAAATGTGTGGGTGAGCTCTTCATTTTTGCTTACAGTACATTACTGAAATATCCCATTTCTTCTTGTATTATTGAATATACTTTAGGAGGACAGACAACTCCACAGCAGCAGATGATGTGATGGTTAGTGGTAAACTGGCTTTCAGTTTGAACTTAGCCTGGTCTTTTATACCCCTTTCTTCCTTCCTGCCCCTCCCTTTTTTATGAAGATTACCCGCTCTGGGATCCCACAGCTAATTCTCCCCTGATCTCCTCGCTGGTCAAAATAGGACTAATTTAGCCAGCTAGCCCTGGTGATCATCTAATGTTTATTGGATGGATTTCCCCCCTAAATTGATTTTTGAATTCTGAATTTATTGTTATTCACGTTTTATACTGTATTTTATGCTATTTGTTGTTGCATCAATTAAGTGTTTTAAATTTGTTGTTAGCCGTCCTGAGCCCGGTTTTCTGAACCAGGAATGGCAGGGTATAAATAAAAAATTATTATTATTTATTATTAAACCATCAGCTTCTGTCACTGAACACAATAAAATAAGGAAGGGGGCACATTGTCCATACTGGAGGATACCAGAAGGTGGTGGCAGATGTACATGGGCTGCTACCTCAACAAAGTGCCAGTGCAGAGCTGCAGCACCTGCTATGGATCATGATTTCATCATCTATATCACTTTTGGGAGTGCTGTCCATTAATCAGCTACATGCCTGCACCCAGCAGTGGCAGCAGGGTTTTCTGAGCCCAGAACACTGCATGTGGATCAAGGCCACCTGCAAAAGTGAACACAGATTTGCATGAAATTTACATATGTGTGATATCTTGGGGCAAATTTATATTCTTTTTGCAGAATATAAATTTGCAGACAAATGGGGGAAGTGGCTGGGGGGGATAAGCAAACAGTAGTCTAAGGATTCCTCGGAGTAGCTGGGGGAACCTAGCCAGATGAGCAGGATATAAATAAGAAAAATTATTATTATTATTATTATTATTATTATTATTATTATTATTATTATTATTATTATTATTCCTAGCTTCTAGGGACTTCCTGCCTGCCCACCAGGTACAGCGCCATAGCCCAAGGTCTTTGTGTTATTCAGCCACTCACGCTGAGAGCCACGTATTATGTTACCAAAGTGGTGTGGAGCAAATGCTACTTCTCTATGGCTTTTTGCAGTGCAGCAATGGAAGTTTTAAAAGGCATAAAAGGGGGTGCTATTAAGTGTTCATGGTTAGAAAGGGATAATGAGAAGTTAAAGATCTTTGGGGCTAGTGTTGCATTTAGTAACTAATAAAGAAGCGAATCAGTGGCTGCATTTAGATATAACATTAACCGTTTGTTATTATGAGAATAGGCCTAGTCCTATCTTGGGCTCATCTATGCCTCCCCCTCCTTCTTGGGTGTGGTTGTGAGGAGGAGAAGGGGGAAAAGGAAGCTTTTGTTTCCATGTATGATTAGCTACAGTTAAGGGTTATGTCCAAACTTTAAACGATGGTAAAACTGAAATAAAGTTATTGAAACAAGCCATAAACTATGGTTTAATATTAGCTTTGTTTATCAAACCATAGTGAAGGCTAATAACAGTTCATCTGGGTTCAGAAAAAATGCTTTGGTGATATTAGTAAAAAAAAGTGGTGAAAGCTTCCAATCTTTTTGATAGACAAGCTGGAGAATGAGAGGAGAAGAAAGAAAGTGTGAACCCAAGAAATATTAACTACTAACCAAGGAAGTAAGCTGTTGGAATACAATTTCAAGTCAAAGGTGGTCAGGATACAACACATATCTTCAGAGCAGAAAGAAACAGCTACATTTCACAGAAAAATCTACAGTACAATATTAATATAATCCATGTCCAATCCACTTTGCTACATTTTCCAGTCACACACTATTCATTCTTTTAAAATAACTTTCTATCACATACTTTATCAACTGATCATATATTCCCCTCCAAAATTACAATATGGTATAAAATCCAGTTAGTCAATTATAATATACTATTTGGGAGGAGAAATCCTAATGCGTTAAAATTGTTTAATAGGGATAAGCAAAATATCACATCAGCTAAAATAATATATTCAAAACCATAATACTACAATAGGAACGTTCTGATTCAAATATCCATTTCAATGGGTGAGATCCAATGCAGCAAAAGCGGGCATCCGTTCACACACAGCTCAGACTCTCCATATAATTGACAAACTTGGTGATTTCTTCTCTCCTTTTGCCAAACCCACAGCAGATTTCATGCCTTACACGTATTTGGCCCATTTCCCATACTTTCTGTCCCCTTTTACCAGCAAAATGTTAACGTAGCTACTCAAAACAACACAACAAAATGGGATAGGATGGTGATGAGAAATCTCCAGTGGTCAAGTCTTTTAACAATAGCTAGCAATCGGCTGTCCCTCCTATGTTTTATAAAATTATTCTCCTCTACCCACTTATTCCAATATTTATTACTTGTACTGAAACGTTCCTTAGATTTTTGAAGTCAAATTTAAGCTGCCTAGTGGAGGAAATGCTCCTTTGATAATCATCTGTTTCTTTTTGTTTCTTCTCTCCCTCCCACTTAGAATTTGTTGGGATTTTAGGAGATTTTTCCTAGGTGCCTTGTTTGTAACATAATTTACCCATTATGAAAGAACAGACACACCAAGAAAATATATAGCGAAAATGGCTGAAATAAATTGGAATATGTAGTACTGTGACTTTAAAATAAAGACTTTAAAACATATTGAAGCAATGTATTTCTTAGATTTCATGTTTAATGACTTTTGCCAATATATTGTCTTCACTGTAGCATGCTTTAGAATTTGATTACAGCACCATCTACTGGGTATTAAATCTTTTCTTCCCCTTATGCCTGTCTTGTATCCCTATTCCTGTCTTGAAATAAAAACATGTAAGATCACTTTTGCCAGGTAGCTACAAATATATACATAAATTCATGACGGGAGATATTCAGTGCCACTTCTCATGAATGCGCTTGAAGACTCCTGCTGTTGAGAATGGACACGGAAGGCCAATTCACTGGTTAAATTGCAATGTTCAAAGTACAGGTTGAGTAGATCAGTGCTCACACAGTTCAGCATGTGGTAAAGTGATCGTGGCAGCAAAAAGTAATGCTATCTCGTGACAAAAACAAATACAGTGAGTTGTCACTGAGGAAGCATTTTAACCTGAGACAGGTTGTCCTAAAGCATCTGTAAACTTTATTTTGTAATAAACTATGCCATTGCCCCTGTGGAAGCTCTTTCCTTCTTGTTTCCCCTGTCCGTCAGTAGGGACATAGGATGTTGCCTTACCCCAGGTCCGACAAATGGTTCATCTAGTTCAATATTGTCTACACTGGCAATTTAGATTTACCTGGGAATCCCAGAGATTGGAACTGGGACCTCCTGCATAGAAAGGAGACAAAACATAGGAAGTTAGGCCTCATACTGAGTTAGGCCATTGGTCTATCTAGCTTAGTTTTGTCTACTCTGATTGGCTGAGAGACTCTCCAGCATTCCAGACAGGGGTCATTCCTAGTCCTACCTGGAGACGCTGGGGATTGAACCCTACCACTGAGCTATGGCTCTTCCTGCACAAGCCTTGCTCTCCAGTTTTTCTTCTTTTGGGATTGCAGCACTACACGCTTGGAGCACATCACCATTCACCACCTTTTAGCAGGTTTCCAGGGATGCAGTAAATGGTCTTGACTCAGTACAGCCGGGGTTTGGAAAAGGAACCGATAAGTAACAAACTTTGTGTGCATCCATTCAAATCACATTCATAACATTTCAATGGGAAATTCAGAAGTGCAGGGTCCTATTTTTGCAGCTCCGCTAGGCAGGGAGCATGGCAATAATAAGATAGTATACAACACAACAATGTCACTCTGTCATTCTTACCAATTTATTTATATGTACGTCCTATGGTCTTTGAATTAATTTTTTTCTAAGGTGTCTGTTCCTGGTGTGTGTATGTTTGTGTTCATTACTGTTGTTGGTTCCTCTGCATTTTATGTTTTGTTCTTTTGGCGTCTGTACGTATAGTAAAATGCTTAATAAAATTTTATATTAAAATATAATAAATAGTGACCTATAGGAAGCTGCGATATACTGAATCAGACTATGAGTCCACCTAGTTTGTCAAGATACACTCCAATTGTTATTGCAATTTGTTTTGAACTTTTTTTAAAGTCATGAACTTTCATCAACATTTTTTTGTGTGAATTTCTTCTAATGTACACATTTGTATGGGATTTAGCCTAAATAGACACATTTTTGCAAAGCAATTCTTCTTTAGTGCAATGCATTTTTGTAGGCTACTTTCACTGTTATATGCACTTACATGCTCACTTTACCTTAGTATATGCCTTTTTATATAAATTACTTGGCTGGAGAGCTGCATTGCAAAATCAAGAGAAATGCGGATTTTGAAGGACAGCTGTGTTACAGTTTGTGTACTGTTTTCAAAAGTGCCGATTAGGTTTGCCTTTCAATGCAAATGAATGGAATTTCTTTCCCATCTCCCTACTACAAATCATCATCAGCACCATCACATAAACCTGTTTTGGCATCAATTGGGGGATAGGTTTGAATATTCTTATCCTGCACTCTGATTAAAGATTTAAATGCTGCATTCCAAATGTAGAGACAGTTGTTTTGGTGATTTGTCACTGAATACACACACACATACATCTGTATGTGATTTTAGTAACTTCAGTGAAAGATGGCCAGTGCATGAGAGATGAACAACATTCTTCCATATGTATGAATTTTACTAAGCTAGTAATCCATAGTTTAAAGAACTTTTTTAATTTAATAAAGAGGTTATTTTACACTTAGATCTGCAAAACACTCATACCTCCAGCACATTGCCTTGGTGAAATATCCCTCGACATGAAAATATAGACAGTTAGTTTTTTCTTCCAAAGTGAAACACTGCAAGGTCTTTCATTACTGGTTTATTATGCTTTCTGTATCTTTGCTCATTTTTCACCAGTATTGCATTAAGTATTGATATTGATTTCTTGTAAATGGTACCGAAATGGATGGCTCACAGTTTTTGTTATTGTTCTGTAGCACTTGTATGTAATTTATTATAGCTGCAGTGGAACCTGCCCCTTGCTGCCAGGGTTTAAATTAAATGTGCCATGCTTTGGCCCTTAGTAGTCACACACATTTCTCATTTCGGATCTAAAATTATTATGTATAAAGTTACTTTTTCCAGTGACTTCTTGGGAAGCATTAAAAAAATATTGTTTCATTAGCAGTGTGTTCCTACATATGCCTCCTCAAAAGTAAGTCCCATAGAATGCAGTGGGAGTTATTCTTAGGGAAGTGTGTTTAAGACTGCAGTTTAAGTTTAGTAATGAACACATGCTGGTGCCAAGTGAAATGCAGAAATTTCTACCGTCTGTTTTAGAGAAACCCTGTCTTATATTTTCAATGGCAGCATGAATTGGCTACTGTTTAATAGAGCACATGTGGCAAAATGGGCTGTTTATTATAGTGGCCAACTTGGTAAACCGAAGAGTCTTGCATTTCTGCCAGTGCAACTGTTTAGAACAGCAACAGTGAAGCTGTGGTTCTTGAGATGTTGGTGGACTACAATTCCCATCATCTCTGGCCTTTGGCCAAGCTGGCTGAGATTGGTGGAAGTTGCTGTCAATAACAACAGGAGCACTGGCAGGGCCACAGGTGTCTCATTCATTGTTTAGGATTTGTTTAGGACATGGTGATCTGTTTTGAGAATAAAGCCCAGACAAGCAAATACAGTGGTACCTCGGATTACATACGCTTCAGGTTACAGACGCTTCAGGTTACAGACTCCGCGAACCCAGAAATAGTACCTCAGGTTAAGAAGTTTGCTTCAGGATGAGAACAGAAATCGTGCTCTGGCGGCGCGGCGGCAGCGGGAGACCCCATTAGCTAAAGTGGTGCTTCAGGTTAAGAACAGTTTCTGGTTAAGAACGGACCTCTGGAACGAATTAAGTTCTTAACCCGAGGTACTACTGTAACTGACATGCCATAAACCAAAACTCCTGTTTTATAGCACTTCACACATTTTTACCAAAATCCCAGGATTCTGGTGCTCCAACTTAAAATAGAGGTAAATTATTAGAAAGCGACTGAAATATGGATTTCTCCTCCATTTCCCAACAAGAGACGAATGCACACACTTTTGATATTTGTGCATTAAACACGTGAAACTGACCCCCGTTATTTGCTAAGCTCAAATCCCCTGGCATTGCCTTATCCAAGAAACACAGCTCACTCCACAAAAGCTGGTGAGGTGCTTGATGTTCACATCATGCAAAGAAAAATCTTTAGCATCAAATGCGTTAATCTTATCTCCCAGTATTGGTGTCCTGCACCTCTGCCTCAGTGCAGGAAATTAAAGGATGGAATCCCGAAGACAATTATTTCATGGGGCTTTAAACAAATGAACTTCTTAACATTTTATGATCTTGGAACGATTGATTTGTTGGCGACAATAAGGCCCTCGGTTATTAACCATTTGCTGAATGTAAAGAAAGGGTGAACGTGTTAACTACCACAACTAGTATTAAAGCTGCGTCCAAGATGTTATAATATTGTGAGACTGAAAGCCATCTCTTTTCAGAATGGCAGACGCGAGAGGGTCAAAGTCTCACCATCCCCTTTATGTGAGGAATTCAGGTCAAAATATGATGGCATGTAGCAAATTTATAACTTAAGATTTCAATCCAAGCCCAAATCTGAACATGACCTGTACAAAGGGAGACTTTGTCTGTTAGTGCTGGGCCCAGATGGCACTAGAGGAGGCAGAGTTGCATCTCCCCAGTTAAGTTCCCATGGCATCTTGCGGGATGAAAACCGCCCACCTCCTCCTGGCCCATGACAATGGTGGGAGGAAGAGCCACAGGCCACCCCGCTCAGCTCCACCCCGGCTCCTCCCAAAACATAATGTGATGTCGCACATTGCGTTTCAGCGAGAACTCGCCATAACTCAGTTCCAGCACCTCTCAGGTGGGTTCCATTGTCATTCTAAGAGAATGAGGGCGGTATTCATGGTAAGTTCCAGCACCTCTTTTTCTAGAAAAATAGCACTGCAGAAAGCCCTCTCTCACCAGTCTCACATACAAGTTGGCCCCTCTGCTTCCTATAGCAGAGAAGGGACACCTGGGGCCCTCCAGATTTTGTTTGATTTCAATTCCTTTAATCCCCAGCCAGCAGGACCAATGGTCAGCAGTGAAGGGAGCACAGTAGATAGGTGAAAACAATCCCCCTTCTTTTTTCTGACCCTTTTAGATATTTGTAAACTGTCAGTACGTCCCACTTAATCATCTTTTTCTTTCGTCTAAACAATAAACACAGTCAGTTTTAATTGGTGCTTTTGAGGTTTGCTTTTTATAAAGCTGAAAAGAGCAACAACTTTGATTCTTTTTGAACTTGATAATGTATTTCTTGAAAGGATTTACAGTACCCTCTCCAAAAAGGCCTTCCTTAATAAGGAAGTATTAGTAATGTAAATAAACTCCTTAAATCTTGGAAATGAGTCAGATAATTCTAAAACAGTGCTGGCCTTTTGAGTGGCAGCACCACATTGCAGTCTCCAATTCACTTTCCACTCTTAATACCGCTTTCTGACAAGTTAAAATCCATTTTGTAATCATTCTTATGGTTGATTAGTTTCGACACTATCTACACACACACACACACACACACACACACACACACACACGTAACACTGCCAATTATATTTTGCTGATGTAGACTACTTTAAAAGTATATCATATTACCACCCTATTTGTTCTAGGATTACTAACTCTCCCTTTGTTCAACAGCCCCAGAAACAAGAAAGAAAGGTTGGGAGCTAGGCAAAAATTAAATTCTAACATAGCTATGTGGCCCTCTTTATGCGACCCAGTGTTATACAGGAGGGAAAGTAAATGCTAAATGTGATCCATCAAAGAATCTTTAGAAGCTTCAGACCAACTTAAAGAGGAAAAAAAAATTCAAAATCCCTCAAGAGGAAAAAAAGACATATAAAAATTGAAGCAGAAAATCCTGAGGGATATCTGTAATATGCCCTATCCACAAATTACTAGCAGACCTTTATGGTAGCTTATCGCCTATAAAAAGCTTCAGAGTAGTCATTACTGCCATAGTGATGATGGTGGTCGTTTTATGATTCTTACTCTCAATAAGGAAAGACCATAGGATGGTTGAAAAGGCACTTCTGAATGGCTAAGAGGCATTGGCTAAGATGGAAGGATGCTGTTTGAAGTCCAGCTTCCACCATGTGACTTCTTACATTCAAAGGACAAAAATAAGGAGGGTGGAGGCTCCCTGGCCTAACATAATGGTTTGCAAGATTTAGTTTGGGAGAGGCATTATGTTTTCTGCTAATAGAGATTACGTTCTTGTATTTTTATTGCTAGATTTTCTAATGAATTATCAGTAGACCGGTTAGTTTTATATATATTAAGATGAGAGGCTTTCATCAGTTTATTGCTTGTATAACTATTTAAAGTGTGCTGTTTCTCGTAACTGTTTTGGAATTACGTGAAACTTTTTGAAGTTGTGAGCCACCTTGAGCATGGTTTACTATGGAAAGGCAACATACAAGTAAACATACAAGCAGAGGGCCTTCTCGGTAGTGGCGCCTGCCCTGTGGAACGCACTCCCATCAGATGTCAAGGAAATAAACAACAATCTAAGTTTTATAACACATCTGAAGGCAGCCCTGTTTAGGGAAGTTTATAATGTTTGATGTTTTATTGTGTTTTTAATATTCTGTTGGGAGCCACCCAGAGTGGCTGGGGAAACTCAGCCAGATGGGCAGGGTATTAATAATAATAATAATAATAACAATAATAATAATAATAATAATTACAAGGATGGTGATTTCCCTAAGAGGGTGAAGTGTATAAAGCCACTGTGATTTACTGTAGGGTATTATATATGCAGCTGTCTTTAAAAACTGTCTGGAAATAGCTGTTTATCCTACGTACGCCCCCAAGACTATTAACTGGGACTAGGTGTTTTGATCATCCACCCAGTCAAGAATTTAGAACATACTGTGAAGAACATATATGTGGAGCAGTCCTTGACAATTACGCAGAAACTACAACTGGAGCAAATTTCAGCAAGACTATTGACCTGGACTGGTGAGTAAGAACATATTGTGCAAGTTTTAAAACCACTTCACTGGATTCCTGTTAGTTTTTCTTTTTCGTTTTGGTTTAATGCTGATTTTAACTGTTAATGTCCTACATGGCCTTGGTGCTGGGTGCCTAATCTGGTAAATTTCAGATTAAATATATATCCATTTACCTGGGAGCCAGAGCTGCTGAAATCCATGGGGCTTACTTTTCAGTAGACACATATTGGATTGTGCTCTTTGTGGCTTGGACATAATTTACAGTGTTGATATTTTAATATCATTGTTGCTTACCTGGTGGTGCCCAAGGGAGAAATTTAAAATTTGTTAAATTAATACACGTTTCACTAAAAGAAAACTAGTGCATTATTTCCAGGCAAACCTTGATTAGAATAAATAGTGATTGGACTTACTTTCAGAGACGCTCATAAACAGTTTTGCTGCAGGAAACTGTACGTTAATCTCAATATCAGCTAAAGTACCTGAACTGCTATGGCCATCTGATGATCAATTACACCTATGGAAAGTACTTAGCATGACAACTGCTTCCCTCCTATATTTTATGGTCTATAATCATATTGAATAGTTCAGTAAAAGGATGAATACTTTTTGGAAACATCATAGTTCAGAGCATTCTTCATTATACTTCTGTACTACAATCTGCTGTGGACATAGATTAGATTGACAAGGTGCCCCATGATATTCTTGTAAACCAGCTGGTAAAATGCGGTCTTGACCATGCTACCACTCAGTGGATTTGTAACTGGCTGACTGACCGAACCCAAAGGGTGCTCATCAATGGTTCCTCTTCATCCTGGAGAAGAGTGACTAGGGGGGTGCCACAGGGTTCTGTCTTGGGCCCGGTCTTATTCAACATCTTTATCAACGACTTGGATGATGGACTCAAGGGCATCCTGATCAAATTTGCAGATGACACCAAACTGGGAGGGGTGGCTAACACCCCAGAGGGCAGGATCACACTTCAAAACGACCTTGACAGATTAGAAAACTGGGCCAAAACAAACAAGATGAATTTTAACAGGGAGAAATGTAAAGTATTGCACTTGGGCAAAAAAAATGAGAGGCACAAATACAAGATGGGTGACACCTGGCTTGAGAGCAGTACATGTGAAAAGGATCTAGGACAGTGTTTCCCAACCTTTTTTGGGCAAAGGCACACTTGTTTCATGAAAAAAATCTCAAGGCACACCACCATTACAGCCCCATGACGTCAGCGCGCAGCGTCACGCCGGGAGGGACATGAATTGCTAGCAAATTACATAATCACCTCCTTGAGGGCTGGCTCATCTTCTCCGAAGGCAGAACCCCATTAATTAACAGCACAGACTCACACCATAGCCAAGACGAGGGGGGAAAACCTCAGTCATGCACAGTCATGCACATGTGGGGGCTAAATGAGGACGAAGACCGGGCAGAGAGCAGGGTTCAAATCACCCCACCTGGCCAGGACAATCCCTGGGTGCTCCCTTGGGCCACTCGCCTGACCCACCTCGCAGGGCTGTTGTTGCGAGGATAACACGGGGAGAACCACGCACGCCCCCGGGAGCTCCTTGGAGGAGAAAGCGGGCGATGAATGCAATGCACGAAATATATGAGAGGCGACCAGGTTTTGCAGGTGAGGGGCCCCCGCCAGCCTCCGCTTCCAACACCCGGCGCAACGACGCCGAAGTTTCCCCCCGGGCTCGGCTCGGGGAGCAGCGCTGCTCCCCCCCGGCTCCCCTTCGCCCTCCCGGCTCTCTCTGCCGCCCACTGGGGACCCCCCTCACCTGCCAAGTCCGGAGCGCCGGTGGAAGTTGCATGCATGCATGCAGGGCGCCGCGTTGCCATTGCATTGCACTGCACTCCATGCAACGCCTGCACGCATGCATTGCCTTGCACGCCCGCCAAGGGGTCTCCCCGCGGTCCGATGCGTCCCCTCCGGCGCGGATGCAGCATTGCAAAAATAAAAAACCCCCGACGCAGCCCTACCTGGGGGGCAGCCTCCGCCGCTCCGCCTCCGCGGGGATCCCCGGGCTCCATCCTGCCGCCCGATCTCCGCGGGGGTGCAGGCAGGCTGCGCGGGGTCTGCGCGGAAGAGCCCCTGCCCGCCCAGCCGCCGCCGCTGTGCTCATTCCATGGCCGGGAGAAGAGCGCTTCAAACAAAACCACCGGCCCGCCAGGCCATGCTGGGAAACGTAGTTCGCGTACCCCGCGCGGGCGTGGAGCCCAAGGGCGAGGGGACTACGGATCCCGGCAGCCCCCGCACCGGGGACGGAGGGGGAGAGGCCGGGTGCAGGGATGGAGGGACGGGTGGGCGAGTGAGTGAGTGGCAGCCGCCAAGCCTTGGCCGAGAGCCAGGAAGGGCCTCCCTGGAGGAGGAGGGAGGCGCAGAGCGGGAGGGAGGGAGGGAACCCCAGGGGTCATCTAGTGACGGCGCCCCAATCGAAAATTTGACTTTTTTTAAAAAAAAACTTTCGAATTTTTTAATTTTTCCCACGGCACACCAGGCAACATCTCGCGGCACACTAGTGTGCCGCGGAACAGTGGTTGGGAAACACTGATCTAGGAGTCTTGGTTGACCACAAACTTGACATGAGCCAACAGTGTGACGTGGCAGCTAAAAAAGCCAATGCAATTCTGGGCCTCATCAATACGAGTATAGCATCTAGATCAAGGGAAGTAATAGTGCCACTGTATTCTGCTCTGGTCAGACCTCACCTGGAGTACTGTGTCCAGTTCTGGGCACCACAATTCAAGAAGGACACTGACAAACTGGAACGTGTCCAGAGGAGGGCAACCAAAATGGTCAAAGGCCTGGAAACGATGCCTTATGAGGAACGGCTAAGGAAGCTGGGCATGTTTAGCCTGGAGAAGAGGAGGTTAAGGGGTGATATGATAGCCATGTTCAAATATATAAAAGGATGTCACATAGAGGAGGGAGAAAGGTTGTTTTCTGCTGCTCCAGAGAAGCGGACACGGAGCAATGGATACAAACTACAAGAAAGAAGATTCCACCTAAACATTAGGAAGAACTTCCTGACAGTAAGAGCTGTTCGACAGTGGAATTTGCTGCCAAGGAGTGTGGTGGAGTCTCCTACTTTGGAGGTCTTTAAGCAGAGGCTTGACAACCATATGTCAGGAGTGCTCTGATGGTGTTTCCTGCTTGGCAAGGGGTTGGACTCGATGGCCCTTGTGGTCTCTTCCAACTCTATGATTCTATGATTCTAGATTAAATCCTCTGCACACTTATCTATTGAACTCATTGGGTCTTACATCAAAGTAAAAATGTATATGCTTGCAGTCTCAGTCTATTTCAGCTGTGTAGTTGTATCTGTTCAAAATTATTTTGTCTTGAAATTTATGCAAAAGAGATATCTAGTTAAAAGTTCAGTGGAAAATATTTATTTACTCCTTTGCTTTGGGTATGCTTTAGAAAAACTTGCTGTGGTGACTCAATAAAGGTTGTCTAAAACTTTGGGCAAATAAACCCGTTAGGAGAGAAGGGAAATTCTGACAGAATGTGTTGGTCCTCTCAGATATCTATGCAGGCGATACCTTCTCTTGAGAAAGAATTCCATAAAGAACTTTTTATATCTCAGAGAGCCAACTCATTTTAAAAGAATCACTAAAAACTGCCTTGTCTGTCACATGCAAGTTTTCCTCACACATGCCGAACATTGGCGGATGGGGCATGATTTACTGTACTTTGGCTCTATATATCTGTCTTGTCTCTTTTCCATGAAGAAAGGGAACTTGCATCTGACTTGTGAAGTTCCTGTCTCTTTAGCGGTGAGAGAACAGTCTGTCCCTCTTAAAAAAACAAAGCAAAACACTAGAATCACATTTTGTTGAATGCTCCACATTCAGTTGGATGGCTCACATTTCAAAGGGTTTACTAATAGGGCCTCTTGAATTCATAGACTTTAAAGGTTCTTCTCAAACTTTTACCTGCAATTCTTGTGGTTCTACAGAAATCCTGTATATATATATATTTAAAGACAACTGACTAGATATGAATGCTAGAATTACCTGTTACCTAATCTTGAGGATATGGGATGCGGGTGGCGCTGTGGGTTAAACCACAGAGCCTAGGACTTGCTGATCAGAAGGTTGGCAGTTCAAATCCCCGCAACGGGGTAAGCTCCCGTTCCTCGGTCCCTGCTCCTGCCCACCTAGCAGTTCAAAAGCACGTCAAAGTGCAAGTAGATAAATAGGTACCGCTCCGGTGGGAAGGTAAACGGCATTTCTGTGCGCTGCTCTGGTTCGCCAGAAGCGGCTTTGTCATGCTGGCCACATGACCCGGAAGCTGTACGCCGGCTCCCCTGGCCAATAAAGCGAGATGAGCGCCGCAACCCCAGAGGCATCAGTGACTGAGCCTAATGGTCAGGGGCCCCTTTACCTTTCACCTAATCTCGAGAAAGGGCATTACTTGCTTATTTCAGGCTGTCCTCCAAACCAATGAGAAGAACACAACTAAGAGTTAAGCTCTTTTTTATTCTTCAGTGGAGAAAAAATGCAGCTTCTTTTAAGCATCATTAATGATATCATTAAAGAAATAACACCAGCCTCATTACCACCTCAAGGGCCTTGCATATAAAATGTTATTAGTGAACTTATTTTCTTCTGACATATGAGCTGCACCCACTGAATGAGCTCTGGAGTGGGAGTGGGGAGAAGCAGAGGAAGAAATTTATCAGGCTTCACATTTACCCATCCAAATATTGTAGGGCTCACTTCTCCCCCCCCCCCCCCGCCACCAACTGGCTGTATGTAAGTTTGAAATGGTTTTTAAATTTAATTGTCCATGTACAGAGCATGCCAGAGCCAAATGTAATCAATGGCAGTGCAATACTATTTTTTTTTCTTTTTGAATAAAAGCACCAGATCTAATGTGCTTTATTAGGAACAAAATGCACCCTAAGGCATTTTTAAGTGTCATAGCAGACTGATAGGTTAAGGCTCACTACAATCAACACATTATGGAAAGAGAGAAAATGAAAATGTTTAGGATTCCAGCAAGGCCAATTAAGCTTTGGAGGAAAAGTTATTCCACTGTCATATTTTTTCCAAGCTGCTTTGAGTGCAATGAAATATGGCTAGATTAACCGCATTTGCCATTTAGAATAATAAAAAATAATCATGCATCCCTCGCAGAAGCTGCTGTTTAATCATTTGCTCATCAGCTACAGTGCCCATTCAGCCCTGTTACTGTGCAATAAGAATGCTGTTAAACAATGTCCAAGGCATACTTCTGGAAATGTTTTGGTGTTTTTCATTCAGCACTTGGGTGAGCCACAGGTTCCTCCACCCAAGCTTTAGAGCAGCGTTCTCCAATCTGTTGCCCTCCAGATGAATTGGACCACAACTCCCATCAGTCCTGATCATTGGCCACACTGGCTAGGGCTAATGGGACTTGTAGTCCACAAACATCTGACGGGCAGCAGGTTGGGGAAGGCTGCTTTAGAGGGCTCACATCAGAACAGCAGGATGGACTTGATTAATCTCATACTCGAGAGCTAGTGTTTCATATTGTGCACAGTGGAGTGTTTCTCTTACTCTCACACAATTAATCTCATATTCCAGAGCTATGCAAACATTCTTTCCAATAGGCATATTGGACACACAGAGGGGGATCACACTGATGCCCCCACCAATGTCTGTACATTGAGGGTAAGGGATGTAGGTGGTGCTGTGGCCTAAACCACTGAGCCTCTTGGGCTTGCCGATTGGAAGGTTGACAATTCAAATCTGCATGATAGGGTGAGCTCCCGTTGCTCTGTCCCAACTTCCACCAACCTAGCAGTTCAAAAGCATATCAGTGAAAGTAGATAAACAGGTACCACTGTGGCGGGAAGGTAAATGGCATTTCCATGCACTCTGGCACTCGTCACAGTCCTCCATGTGCCAGTAGTGGTTTAGTCATATTGACCACATGACCCAGAAAGCTGTTTGTGGACAAATGCTGGCTCTTTGGCCTGAAAAGCGAGATGAGCGGTGCACCCCATAGTTGTCTTTGACTGGACTTAACCATCCAGGGATCCTTTACCTTACCTTGTTGATTTATAGTGCTCTTCCCCATAATCCCTTGAGTTCACAATCACATGAAGGAGCCCTTTGTACATAGGGTTCTTTTTCACACCAATATTCCGCCACTAAGTGGGTGTAGGCATCCAGACAGAAGGGGTGGGGACAGCGGGCAGAGTCCCCTCCTCTCCTCTGTGTATTCAGTCAATGTGTGTGTTGCAGAGAAAGCACATGCATGCGGTCTGTTTATATGAGATTTATCTGAGTTAGGTGAATTGTACCAAAATGCAGACCTTTAGCTGATGATTAACTGCTTCTATTACCTGATAACAATACCTTGTTTTTATTCATCGAGCACTGGACCCCAACAAATATATAATATGCAAAGCACAAAACGATTTGCAAGGAAGAAAGGAAGGAATCAAATGCAACTTAACAAAGGAACTGTTAAAACTTTGAGTGATATGTATTGCACCTAAACACAGGTATACAAATGAATCTCTTTCTTTTTAAAAAATCTTTCTATCCTTCTTTCTTTTATACAAACACCCTGAAAATAGAATGGCAACGCAAGTGCTTTATTTGATGCTCCGCGTATGGCAAATTTCTTTTATTTGACTTTTTTATTGGTCATATCCAGCCCATCGCAGGACCTGGCTCCTTGGCACTTCCTGCCTATCCCATTCCTCTAAATTATTAATGCCGTACTGTTGATATATTGTCAGCCTTGTACATACATTCTATGAATATGCGTTTTACAGTAGGCTGGGATTTATAACAAAGCTTGACATATGCAGCTAATTCACCTAGACAGTCTTGTCAGTTTTAAGGTTCATAAATAATTGATACGCAGGGCTTGGAGTTCAGCTACTGTTAGTACTTCAGCTGTTAAATTTCAGCAGCATAATGGATGAATATTTGTTTATAATTTCTGTACACGGGCCCCGTGCCTGATCCCAGGCCTCATTTGCATAGGTAGATTGAGATGTTGGCGTTGTAATGAGCATATGAAGATGATGAATTGTTTTGCTCAGTGCTGCTGCAGTTCTGTAAATGTTTGATTAGTTTTGAATGGATTACAGTTAGATTATCTGGTTCAGGGGTTAAAGTGAGATGCTCTCTGCTCCCAAAGCTTTGGTGATCCCTTGCTGACAGATTTTAAAATTCATACGGCGATATTAGTGCTGCAAAAGCGAGGGGTATTCTTTGCAACAGATGCTTCGTAATTAAGCATACGGTTTGCCGGTTTGGAAGTTGCTCGGGAAATTTAAATCAGCGTGATTTGTTTACTGTAGTTTGAGGAAATTACTGTTTCTCCAAAATAATTTACTTTTGGCCCTAAAGCGTTCCTACAGCTAATCACGCCTCCCACCCTCACCCCACCCACCTGCACAATAAAAGTAATTTTTAAAGATTAAATCATGTTTGCCAATCCTGTAGATCTGGTGCACATCATGGCTCTGAAAGCCACAGGAAGTCCCGCATGAGTATTTGCTGCTTCCTTCATTTCAGCAACTGAGGATACTCTCAGTGTGTGAAGGATTCTTTATGACCGACGTAAGGGAAGCAGCCCTCACTGCTGTACAGACACCCATGTGCATAACTGAGTCTTGTGGAGCTTTGGTTCATAGCCGGATTATTTGCAAATGGATTATTAACAACTCAAACTCACTTGCTTCTAAACAGTAGTTGTGCAAAAGCAGGTCCCCAAATATCCAAGAGGAGTCCCAGAAGAAAAAGCCTGAGAGCTGAAGCTACGGTTCAAGCTGTATCTAAATTTGTGTTGTCAATTTGTGTTGTTATTATTATTAAGTAGTGGGTTGACAAAGCAGACGACACAGAGATTTCTCCAAGTGGTTCTTTATAGTAAGCTGGAACTGAACTGAACAGAAAACAGCTCAGCCGGCCTGCTTTTATAGGCAGCCGGCTGTCAACGTTGTAACAACAACAACCCAGGGTTTCCCGCCTAAAGTAACTGACGTGGACCTGAGTGAAAGCTATATACACGATACTCCTGGTGGCCAGGGTAAGAACTTCAATACATAACAGTTGTTATGGTTTTTTGTTGTACGTGTCCTTTTAGTTTGGTGTCTGTACTGATTGGAAAAAGTGAAGCTGCACTGGGCTTGACTGCGATCTCTAACACTGGGTTTTTATTTAAAGCAGATTTTCCATTTGCATAAATTCCCTGTCAGACACCCCACACGAAAAACAGGTGCCAAATGAACACAAAACATACTTTCCTCCTTGCTTACATCCTGTATCAGTGGTGCCCTGGCACTGATATAACTCCTAACTCAGTGATACTTATACTAGGGCAAAGGCCATTGGATAATCCTGAAAGTTATCTATTTCTGCTTCCTCATCGAACTTGTGCTGCCCAAACTTGTACACCGGGCTTCTCAAGTTTTCACCAAAATTGCCTATTAAACACAACACAGTGGGTGGCTTCAACCAGTCCATTTTACACCGCAGTCAATAGGGCCTTTCAGTACTAACTGCTGTTAGTTCTTAGTGGAAACAGGACAACTACTGACATGCTAGTGTATTATTGTTGGTGTTTGTGGTCTCAGCAGTTGGGGGGCGGCATACATATGGATAAAAAGAAAGAAAACAGGATAACCACTTTGCCTCTCCAGTAGCTCCTGACTGAAAACATTCCTGTACAGTGTCAGACACAGACCTTGGCTTGTGCTTCTCCCACCAACAAGGAACTGCAGCAGTTACAGTTGTCCTCTGCCATTGAGTGTCTTCTTGCTCAGCACTGGTACTGCTAAGTTCTTACAGCGATGATTTCACTGTTAGTTCTCTCTCAGTTTAGCAAAATGTCACAGGACAACCTCCAACTCTTTCTTCAGGGCCTGTCGGTTCTTTAAAATAGCTTTTCATGAGGCAAATTTACTGATATTTTGGGCTTATATTGTTGTCGGTTTTTAATCCACTACAAAGGAGAAAGTTTTGAACAAGTTGCTCCTTCAGCCAGGTGACTCAGTAGAGTCAAAGCAGAGCCAGGGTCAGATTGGCTGTTGCATCCAGTGTGCTTCTGGAGTCTACAGGACGGTCTGCTGGGTTCCCTCTGCCACAGTATTCTATATTTGCAAGAATCAAGCTGCCAGCCAATAAAGTTTTTTCAGAGTTTTTAGATGGCCTATTTTGGACTCAGTCCAGGCCTGGGAATGGTCTGGTCAACCTGAAAGGTCTGACTAGAAGACAGAGGGGAGGAGCCAAAATGGATTTTAAAATCTGATTTTAAGCTGTATTTTAATTGCTTGTTTGACTTTATGTTTTAACGTATTATATATTTTGATGTTAGCCGCCCTGAGCCCAGTCCTGGCCAGGGAGGGTAGGGTATAGTAAAATAAAACTTATTATTATTTATTATTATTAAATTAGTAGTAGTTGTGTGGATTGGCTCACTAACTGGATCTCCTCTGCCTCTCCTATCCAGCTGAAGTTCTCTTTCTCTGTATTCCGGCGGCAATTGTCCTAGAAAGCAATAAAAAAAAATCTATTTTCACTGATGAAATATTATACATTGAGTATGTTGGGAGTGAGCACTCCATGGCTTTCAGGGACAAAGCCAAATTCTTTGCAGGATCACCAAATTGCAAGAATATTACTGCAATTCTTGTCTATGTTTTCACTGCCAAACCCTGTAGTGCTGGCATGGAGAGGTTGATAAAGCGTGTTCTCTTTAAAGGAGAGCACGTGTTGTGGATGGGGCCAGGCAAAGCACCCCGTAGCTGCCAGGCAGGATAGATTGAAGGGGCCTTGCTGGATTGGTGGTTGGTGTTGCTGGGGTAAATTTGATGTTGCCAATTGGGGGTGGGAACAGAGGTTATTTAAACAGGGTGCACAGCGAGCTGCTTTCTCTTTCGCTGTGGGCACCGGATCACCCGCCCGCCCTCCCTTGTTTGGGCCTGTGCTTTGACCTTGCTATGCCTGTCATGGGGTCGTCCGCCTTGGTGCGGGGGCCTGGTAGGAATTTTTCCATTTGGCTGATTAGTGTGTGCCATTTGGTTTTTGCCTACTGCGTAGCAAATCGTCACAACTTGTAAGGTTGGCGGTTAGGCATTGGTTTAAATTGGTTGGTGGAGGGGTATGGATTGGCTGTGCCTACCCCTCCAATGCTGCTGCTGCACGGGAATTCCGTTAAAGGAATTCAGGGGCTTACCATCCTTTCGTCCAAACCCCTGGAATCGGGTTTGGGCCGCTTAAGCCCCTGGGAGCATGCAGGGAGAAGCTGAGGGTCTGTGCCGCAGCTCCAGTTATCCCTGATCTTGTTCCTCCACACTGGCTCTCGCTGGAATCCGGGAGTCAGTGCTGTCCCCCAAGGCGGGGGGGGGGGGGACAGACAGTCTTAACCAATGCCTAAGCAACCACTCACAATTTGTATGTTTAATAAAGTTGTGGCCAAAATTATGCCAAAAACCTTAAACAAAAATTTATGAGTGATGTGTGAGTTATTGGGGTAGGGGTGTTTTGGGGGACCTCAGCATGCAAGTACAAGCGTTGTGCTTGAAAGTAAAAGCAGGGACTATCTGTGGAAACAGAAAAAATTGTTTCTTTGCATCCATTATAATATGCCCCTATTGGCTGAGTGAGACTCCAGACCAGCTGTTTTGCACTGACTGCAGAAGAAAGAAGACAGACCTAAGGTGCAAAAACTGGAGTAAGGCCACTGTAAGAAGAGGATGCTGGACTCGATGGGCCACTGGCCTGATTCAGCAGAACTCTTGCTGTGTTCTTAAGGGCCAGGAAGAGAGGCCTGAGGTTCCCCACCCCTGGACTAGAACAACAAAGAACAAACTTTCAAAGGGCTGCAAAAAACCAGAGCCAGAATAGCCTGATTAGCCTGTGTGGTTCCAAAAGGAGTGAGAAAGAAAGTATTCCCAGAGGCTGTTGCAGGTAACCTACCAACAAGCCTAAGACAGTTGTCTCTGCTTCTCTAGACATAAACATGGTGCAATTCTGAGAGCTTCTGCTTTTCCATAGATGACTTACAGGTTGCTAACTTGCACACTTTTTGTATTAAGAATGAGGCTTCTCCTCACCCCTGGCCCCATGTGGCTGATGGCATTTAAAGAAAGGAAGTTCAATAAAAGAAATACAGATTTTTCTTTTCTTTTGAAGAGTGCAACAATGACTTGTTGAATGTTTCTGTATCATGGGGATAAGCATCTCTGAAATAAGTTCCCCTTTCTCTGTATTGTGAAGAAGAAAACACAGCATGAGCCACTCAGTGCTGTTAATGTAGTGTTTCCCTTCAGCTACTGATATGGACTGTAGGTGATGAAACTCAATATGTAATGGTTCTGACGCAAACAATGAGTTCTGTTTCATGATCTAGCAGGGGATGGGGAATTTGCTCCTGGGATGCTGATCCCAGAGCCAAAAATAAAGTCTCAGCCACCTTGCACAGCCAACTCCCACAACCACGACTGGACCTAGACCAAATGGCAGTGCAGGAAGAAGTATCTTTGATGTCTTCTCTATTTGTACAACTTTTGAATACTTTATTTTTTCTAATTGCATTTCTAGCCCCATAAATCTGAAGCATCATTTACATGTGTTTTATCTATGTCATGTCATCCACTTTGAGGTTTTCTATAATCAAGCAGGGTATGCATTTTATTAAATAAATAAACAAATAAAAAGAATGAAAAATTGGTATGGATGAATTTGTAAATCTGTTTTTCTTTATGTCATATTTTAGACAAGTAAACACAAACACACATATTAAAGAACAGTTGAAATGCACTAACATCAAGAAATTGAACTGGATACCAGTGTAGGAAGGATCAGTATTATTAAACAGTGTTGCAGAAGTTAACAGCCTTAAAAGGTTTTTTTTTAAAAAAAGGTTAATCCTAGTTCAGTGGGTAACCAACAAATAAAAAAATCCCCCACAGACCACTTGAAAATTGCTATGGGTCTTTTCACACCACTTAATGATTGTTTTGCCATAGAATTCAAATGGTAATACAGTAAAATACAACATAAGAAATAAAAGAAGCAATAAAGACACAATTACAAATCAATATGAATATTTAATGCAACAAATGTGCCTTTTCTCATCTTCAGCCACAAATCCACAGACATGCTTCAGACAACCTGAACAGCGCCAGACTTTGGTCTTTCAAATTTCAGCTCCGCCCTGTGCAAGGCCAGAATTCAGCACCTCCTGCCTCTCGCCTTCCTTTCTGCTCAATTCACTATATCATAGTTGTGGCACCCTGCAGTGCCCCCCAGGCTCAGCACCCAGTATGTTGGAACTGGTTGTGCTGCCCTAAATCTGCCTCTGACCTGAATGAAGCTCGTGGACCACTGGTGGTCCACAGACCATAGTCTGGGAATCCCTGTCCTAATCTATTCATTCAAATGTCATCTCAGGGGGAAGGAGATAATCTGAAAAGCTCTGGCAATAGTAGCAAGTTTCACCCTGCCTCCAAATTGTGCCACCTGCCCCCTAAAATTGATGAGGTGGCTGACCCTTGATTCACCTATGCTCCAAATTTGAATAGAAAGTTGGCTTACAGGAAATTTCAGCTCAACGCTACTTTTCTTATTTTGCCCTTGTCAGGTGAAACACATCATCAAAGAGATCAAAAGATTGTCCAACAACATTTTCAATCAAGGAATAAAAATATACATCTCTCATTAGCCATGATCAATAGAAATTTGTTTTAATGAATATGAGCTTCATAAAAGCATTGATGCTCCAGATAGTCATCTGTGTCCAGCATTGCAAACATCTCATGTATTTGTGCTGAGCTCACTGTTCTGCAACCCAAGCTCAAAATATTATTGTCACTGAGCACAGACCACAACATCACATTGCCACTTGACCACCTTGATAAAAGTTTTGGGTGCAGATTAAATCCCAGTACTTGTGGCAAACCACTCAGACGACAATTTCACCTTGAAAACAAGCAGATTTGCCATGAGCATGATGTGAACTGACCTTTAGAGATAGCTCTTAAGTATAAGGTCAGGGGCACAGACATGATAAATATCACACAGAGATCCTCCTTAAAGTAATCAAAATTGGCATTCATACTACTAATACCGAAAGAATTAAAAGTATATTGGATCTGAGATCAGGAGAATATAACTTCATTATATTTTGCTCTCTCTCTTTTTGCTGCTCTCCTGCTCCAGTTGCTCTTTGATATTCATCCAGAAATGTTGCGTCAAGAAGAGAGAGCAACTGTGTGGTTGTTTTCATACGATCTGTTTCTTGATACATGCAGACAAATATAATGATGCCATCAACTGGAACATCTCTCCTTACACCCAAGTTTGAAAGATCAGTTCTCTTTCTCTCTCCCCCCCCCCAACCCCTTTTTCCTATTACAGACGCAGCCAATGGTTTCCAGAGAGGTGGTTTTTAAACACAAGATTTAGTACAAGTGCAGCTATACAGAACTGAGTTCCGGTGCTCTATTGAACTATATTTTGTCAGCCCCTATGTACAGTGCCTTAGCTTGTCTGGCAATCATGTTAGTGATTATATGGGTAATGAAACACGTGCTCTTTTTTGTCTGTAGCTCTGATTAATCTGCTTTCTATTTAGCCTTGATTTATGGTGCTCAACTGTTGAGGTGAACACTGGCCCATCAGTTCCGTACCCTATTACAGACGCAGTGACTGCTAAATGCCTGCAAGGCTTGATCTGTTTCTTGACAGCTAGGCTTCCCGCTACATTCCCTCCAATCTGTTTTGCTTCCTGGTGTGACCTTTCATACAGTAAAATACATTAGTTGAATAGCACAGTCTCATTAAAAGAGTGAATTAACCGAAGAGTCTTTTTAACTAAATGACAGCCAAAGGACTGAGTGCTAATAGCCATGGGCAGTTAGAAACTTAACTCATGAATCAGACTGTTAATACTGCTTGATGCCTGAAGCACTGAGGGCACCACGCTCTCTGCTTGCTCTCATAAGAAGAAAAGCTCATTACTTTCCTCCTGATGGGAGAGAAAGAGTGAGCGAGCAATAATAAAGCTTGAATTTTTCAATACTGTTAAAAATGGGGCTGACAGATTGCCGACAATAGGAGCAACGGCCTAGACGCTAGGTAAGAGAGACACTGAATTAGCAATACCATATATCATACAATCTAATTAAATCAACCCGAAGAATGAAATTAGTTTTCTGTGAGTGAAATGGCCTTTGAAAGAGCACTATTAAATGAACTGTAGAGCATTAATTAAATAATTCACAGTGAGGGATTTTGCATTTATACAAAAATTGTGCACTTAATTGTCCATGCCGTATTACAGATTTGGCCTTATGTTAACATTGTGTCTAAAGCACACTTATTGGAGCATATCAGGAACAGCTTAACGTAAATGCAGCTCCTAAAGTTTTCAAGGTTGGGAAAGGAACTGAGAAATGGTGGACCATAGCACACAGAACTTGCAGCACATAGATGCAGATATTTGGGGTGCTTGCAGGTGACAAATCAGCTCATTTCATTGTAAAATAATTATGCTTTGATATGAAATGAGGATGTCACAAGCAGTTCTTCCCCATTGGAACACTTTAAAAAGTTTCCTATTTTGAACGCTGCACTTGAGGATTTTAAGAAAAAGTATGTTTTTATCTTGAAGGACAGATTACAACAGCTGTCAGAGTATTATTATTTTCACATGAAACACAGCCCTTAAAAAACAACACCTTGCCGTGATGTTTAGCTATATAATAATAATAATAATAATAATAATAATAATAATAATAATAATAATAAATTTATTTGTATCCTGCCCTCCCCAGCCGAAGCCGGGCTCAGGGCGGCTAACAACAATAAAACAGTACAAACAGTATATTTGTATTTAGTATGATTCTATGCATATTATACATAGGGCAGTCACAAAGGGCTCAGTAGGATGAAGGCAGTAATCATGTGTTGGTATGTATATATACAGTCATACCTCGGGTTGTGAACGCTGCGGGTTGCATGTTTTTGGGTTACGGACCGCTTGCGCATGTGCAGAAACACTAAATCACACTTTGAGCATGCGCAGAAGTGCCAAATTGCATCACGCGCATGTGCAGATGTGGCGCTGCGTGTTGCGAACGCAGCGTATTGCAAACGTGCCTCCTGCACGGATCATGTTTGCAACCCGAGGTATGACTGTATATGTATGTATGTATGTATGTATGTATTAAATTTGTATACTGACGTTCATCTGCAGGTCCCAGGGCAGTTCACAACACAAAAATACAAGCTAAAAAAATATTGCAAGATACATAATAAAAACAAGAACCAATAACCACCCACCCCCTTCCACAAGACATTTAAAACATAATAAAATCAAGAACAAAAACAAACCAATAACCCCCATTCCCACAACACATTTAAAAGGACATTGGATGTCAATTGGCCAAAGACATAGTTGAGGAGCAATGTTTTGCCTGGAGCCTAAAAGTGTGTAATGAAGGTGCCTGGGGGGAGCTTCCCTGGGGAGGGTGTTCCACGAATGGGGAGCCACTGCAGAAAAGGCCCATTCTTGTGTTGCCACCCTCTGGACCTCCTCTGAAGGAGGCACACGAAGAAGGGCCTCAAATGATGATCTCATGGTCCAGGTAGGTTCATATGGAGAAAGATGGTCCTTGAGGAATCGCAGCCTGAGACATTTAGTGCGAAACCCACACTTTGAATTGGGCCTGGAAACTAACTGGCAGCCAGTGCAGTTGGGCCAGGATCAGTGTAGTATGCGCAAACTGTCTTGCCCCAGTGAGCAACCTGGCCGCCGACTTCTGCACTAGCTGAAGTTTCTGAACAGTCTTCAGAGACAATCCAAGTATAATGTGTTGCAGTAATCTAACCTAGAGGTTATCAGAGCCTAGACAACAGAAGTTAGGCTATACCTGTCCAGATAGGGATGCAGCTGGGTCAAGTAGCAAGCAGTGCAACCTTTGACTGGACATTACCTCCAGGGGTCCTTTACCTTTTACCTTTTACCTTGACCTTGCACCTGGGTCACCAGCCAAAGCTGATGGAAGGCATTCTGTGCCACTTGCTTGAAGTGCTTGAATGATCACTTGAGTATTTCATCCCGCTCTCATGTGATGTGCATTGCCACCATTCACAATGTGTTTTCCACTTGGCCAACCCTACAGATAGTGTTGGAGAAGGTATTCTGGCACCTACTTAAGAATAGATAGTGGCTTATGCTTTCCCATGACCAGAACACAGATATATCCTCAAATATATCCTTCTAGGCTGTCTTGCTACCATTTCCTCCATCATTCCAGTCGTTTGATTGCCAGTGAAATGGATAAGACTGGGTTGAAGCCTTTATTGATTTAACTGATACTTTGTCAGTTTCTTTTGTTTTCATCAGTTGCTACTGTCCATGCACAGTAAAAGTGGAGGGAGAGAACATTTAAACACCCACACCCACACCCTGAAACCTCTCTCTGATCTGCTCCTTTATGGTGCAGTAGCATCAATGAAAATGGTGGCAGGGAAAGGGATGGAAGGTTGAAGTTTCCCCAGCCTCAGTGAAACAGATAAGGCTTTCCCATGACTTTGTTAGTTTCACCAGAGTGGAGAAAAGGGGGATTTGAAGGAAATTTGATAAGGTTTCCCCTTTATCCTTCAATACAGAGAAGAGATTGAAGTGTGGAAAGTCATATTCACCCCATTCATTTAAACTACTTTGATACTATTTTAACAGTCACGGAGACTCATGGGAACTGTAGTTTAAGTGCTGAGAACTGTAGCTCTGTGCAATCAGACCCTTTACAAGCTACGGTTCCCAAGATTGCCTGGAAGAAGTCTTGACAAAGTGTTATAAGATTGCTTTAAATGTATGGATGTGACTGAGAAGAGCCATTTCCAAATGCGGACACCCTTGTGGACAAAACGGTGGACTAAATATATGCTTCAAATAGAATCCACCTGTTTGCAGGTGATGCACAAAAGGCAAGACAGTTGAAATGCAAT
Source organism: Podarcis liolepis (assembly GCF_965112155.1). Taxonomy (NCBI): domain Eukaryota; kingdom Metazoa; phylum Chordata; class Lepidosauria; order Squamata; family Lacertidae; genus Podarcis; species Podarcis liolepis. Next base: position 48,307,002 of record NC_139556.1, on the reverse strand, counting down.
GGCACAGCCACCTTCCTGTATCAATTGATTAACTTTAAAAGTCCAGTACAAAGACCATAGTCCTAACATTACTCACTTAAACTTACACTGGGGAGGGATCAATGGTCATTGGCATCAATGGCAACTTCCTCCCAGGGGCAGTCTGTAGTATGTAGTGAACATATAGACCAAGTTACAGAATTTTAATTTTTGACTTGCACTTGTAAGTAAAAGTCCCAGCATACAGCTATACAGCTATACAGCTATACAGCTATACAGCTATACAGCTATATGCAACCCTATACACATCTACTTAGAAGTAAAACCCACTGAGTTCAATGGAACGGGATTGCAGTGTTTTTGCTTATATATGTTCTCACCATAACTGAATTATATTGCTCTGGGTAATTATTGACATTAGTTTTCCTGTAATGTTTGCTTGCTCCAATATAATTCCATTCCTTTTCTTTCCTGTCAGATTAATCAGGTGCTTTTCTGAATAGACCTTCAGAGCAGTTGGCTGGAATGCCAAAAACATATTTAACGTCTCTTCTTTGTATCCCATCACATTATCCCTGCCAGGATTTTAAAATTAAGGAAATAATGATCAATTTTAAATGAAAGTGAAATTAGCTAAGCATTTTGCCTTATGAAATACTCTTAGTTTGAGGCCAATTCTCAGATGAGGTGGTTGACACAGATGAGGTGGCTGACATACTTGACAAAATCTACACCATCTCATCTTGAACTACTGAGGAAACCATAATTTGTGGCATATGGACAATTTCCTCTGGGCTAGAGCATACATGGAATCTCATGCTAAAAAGTAGAGAGTGGTAGCTGGCTATGATAACCAAGAAAATGACTGTTGAACTTTGGTTGTTGCTTTCACTGACATATAAATATTGCAAGGGCAGTCTACGCTCTGAAATGACATCTTTAAAAGGTGCATTGTTGAACAGGGTGTGCCTGTGTAGGCAGAATTTCACACAGATCTCCACTGATGTCAGTGGATGTCAGACTCCTACTGTCACACACATCTGAAGCAGCCCAAGGGGAAGAGAGGAACTGCAGTGGCAGCCAGGAATGCAAGTCTGAAAATAGGACATGCTACTTGTCTAGCAGAGAGCACGGTGATGGGAACAACTGCAGGCCGTTAGGAAGTTTCGTGCATTGCGTAGAGCAACCTCAACCTTCCCTCACCCTACTTGTGGTATGATTTGAACCAAGCTCAAGAAAAGAAGAAAGTGAATGTGCAGCTACTCTCAAGCCACCTTTATCCCCCCAGATATCCCCTCTTGGCTTAAATAGGCAGAAGAAGCAACTGGTTCTTAAATATAGGGCTTATGAAATGCCTATATTTAAAATGGGCAGGATGCATTGAAGAGCCATAATAAATGGTGGACATTTCATCAAAACATTATTCCCCAACCAGGTATTGCCTGCCAGATATTGTTGGATACTGCTGGATCATGCCAACAGCAACCAGATGACCATGGAAAGCCCATAAGCAGATGCTCAGTGCAACAGGACTCTCTCCTCCTGCAGTTTCCAGCAAGTGGTGTTCATATGCATCACTATTTCTGACCATGGACATAGCCCACATGGCTAGGAGCAGGGCTGGCCCAATACACTTTGGCACCTAAGGTGAACCACAACATGCTCCCCCACCGACGGAAGAAGGGGTGAGTCAAGATCTACATTGGGAACAAGGGGGAGGGAAGATCTATATGGACAAAAATGTGAAGAGTCAAATCAACCTTACCTGATTGTTGAACTGGGAATCCAAGATAATTGGTGGGGGGGGGCTGCTATGAAGCACCCCAGGTAGGTGGAGACCCCAGAGGGCAGCCCCCACCATTTCCTCCCTAGTGGAAGGAGGAGACCAGCAGCATCTCCTATTTGCCAAGAGATAGCTGTAGAGGCTGTCCGTAGAGGCCAAGGAGAGGGACACTGCCAAGGAGCGGGCAGTGGCAGCAGGTGACTCATTCCTTGGAGGCCAGAGTTGCTGCCCCTCTGAATCCTGCTGCTTGAGGCAGTTGCCTCACTTTGCATCATAGGTTGGTGGGTCTTGGCTTGTAGCTACGTAATTCCACCATCCCTGTTCATTGACTGAGCTTAGGAGTGCCAAAAGGATTTTTTTGGGGTTCAGTATACTATATCTAGATAAAGAACAACAAAACTTTTAGAAGATATCTGAAGGCAGCCCTGTACTGGGAAGTTTTAAAATGGCTGACATTTTATTATATTTTTATATTTTGCTGGAAGCCATCCAGAGTGGCTGGGGCAATCCAGCCAGATGAGTGGGGTATAAATAATAAAATTATATTATTATATCTGGATTGGATCCCCTGCCACACTTGCAAAAAGAGGAAAAATACATAATATTTGCACATGATTGGCAAAATATGCAAATAAAATTAGGCTCCAGGTTCAAGCAATCAGTTGTTTGACAGTCAGCATGTCAATAGATGTAGCTATTTCCAAAGCAGAAAAAGCTTAACTTATGTTGAATTTATGCCTGTCACTTAGAAAGTCACAAGAACTCTGTTCTCCCCCAGTGCCAACCCTAAAGCATGGAAAGGAATCAGGTTTCATGAGTGGTAATTCAGTTATGTTGCTGCAGTTCTTTTATCAATTGATCTTTGGCTGCCAATACTACTACATTCAGTGCAAAACCAAGCATGATATGTCTTACAGTTGGCTGCATGTGTGTTTGTGTGAAAACAGATTTAAGATTTACAACAATCAAAGTTCAGGTGCCCTTGCTTGGATAAACTCAAGATTAAATTGTTAAAAAGCAAGCAGTGTATTCTATTTGTTGTGGTTATTTATTATTTATACCTCATAATAACTACAGCAATGTTATCAGCACAGGTCAAACAGCTACCCTTTCTTCCTTTCCTTTTCCTTTTTCCCTGAGCAAAATAGATTTGAACCTTTGACACGAATATGCCCATTTTAGTGCTTCTGCCAGCAAACAACAGCAGCAACCACCCCTACCAGTACAGTGTTACTTCGGGTTACATACGCTTCAGGTTACAGATGCTTCAGGTTACAGACTCTGCTAACCCAGAAATAGTACCTTGGGTTAAGAACTTTGCTTCAGGATGAGAACAGAAATCGTGCTCCGGCGGCGCAGCAGCAGCAGGAGGCCCCATTAGCTAAAGTGGTGCTTCAGGTTAAGAACAGTTTCAGGTTAAGAACGGACCTCCAGAACGAATTAAGTACTTAACCCAAGGTACCACTGTACCTCTGTTCCACTCCCTTGGATGAGGAAGCAGTTAAATACTCTTTCCCATCATGTTGCTACTGGAACCAACTTAGCAGTTCCCTCCTCCCAAAACTGCATTTTCCTAAACAACAACAACAATAATCCTGGAGAAGGCCACCAGGGATGGTTCTACCATTAAAGAGAGTGAGGGCAGCTGCTTTTGGGGAGGTCATGAAATGGGAACAATTTTTAGCAGCTTGGAGGTCCTTGTGGGAATCTCTCTTCCATGTGCCAAAATAACTTGGCTGGCCTTGGACGCTAATTATGCCCCATGACTTGGGGTCTGTGTCATTTGCTGCTCCACCTCAAATTGTGTTGGGCCAGCCCTGGTGACTATCTGTTTGCCTGAATACTACACCATATAGGCACGAGTGTCCAGTCTTAGTGCACTGAAGGCTAAAATAAGGAAATTCAAAAGGTGTGGGGAACCCCAGATCTGAGGGCCAAATGTGATCACCCAGACCTCTCTCCATGCCCCTCCCTCCGCTGCTTTTGGCTGGTGTTTTGTGAGCGTTCTTGAAGGCCTCTTGCTCGCCTGATGGAGGGTGCAGAGGATGGAGGATGCAGAGAGATGTGAGGGGTGCTTCTGACTTGTGTGTGGCTGCAGTGGGGCTTGCTGTACAAAGGTAAGAGTTGTACCTGTTACTTCGTCCACTTATGTCTTGGACCCGCCCACCATTGGCATGCGGCTCTCAGAATGTTACCACATGGCCCTCAGGTTGAAAAATGGTTCGCCAACCTTTTTAAAACTTGAACACATAGTATTATAGATAAATAGACACATGATTAACTTGTATTTGTAATTTTTATACAGTGATACCTCGGGTTACATACGCTTCAGGTTACATACGCTTCACAGGTTACACACTCCGCTAACCCAGAAATAGTGCTTCAGGTTAAGAACTTTGCTTCAGGATAAGAACAGAAATCGTGGTTTGGCGGCGCGGCGGCAGCAGGAGGCCCCACTAGCTAAAGTGGTGCTTCAGGTTAAGAACGGACCTCCAGAATGAATTAAGTACTTGACCTGAGGTACCACTGTATTTTGATTTTCTTGCCCCCTGGCAGTATGAATATTGTTACCACACGAAAACAGAAACAGGTTTATTCTGGGAAGCGCCCCTGCCCTGCCCCCCTGCCACCCAATTTTATTTTGCAGCTCATGTTCACTTGTGTATCATTGTGAAACATATATTTCCCCCCAAGGTTGCAAGGTTCCTATGTGAATCATCATGTTTCAACATTTCCATTTGCTTTATTCCATGATATGGTATTGATATATAATCATCCTGAACCTGTTAATGATATTTCATGTGCAGTAATGTCAAAGTATTCAATCAGTTGCATCATTACCTTTAATATTAAACATATTTAGTTTAGTCAGTCATAACAAAGCACATCTAGCAGTAAAGAATCCTTTTTTATTTTTATGTTTCAATTTGTTTCAATTTCCTTCTGCACAACCTCTAAAAATGTATCTTTTGTCATGATTTTCCAGTTATGTCTTTGGCATTTTACTTTAAAGGATAAAAATGGCTAATACTTGGGCTGAGTAAAACAGAAGATTTATTCCTCTAAAGTTCCTGGAAACTATTTTCAGTATCTCATTGCAAGCACTGAAACTTTTATTAAGGGTCCTAGAAATTAGGCAATGAACAGGGCAATTAGATTTTTGAGACCACCGTCCTGCCATAGCAGGATATAGTGCACCGATAGAAGACAGATCGGATATTAAACTGATACTGCATTTGATCTTGGTGGAAAGGAGGGGAAATTACTTAGAATGCAATAAAAATATATATTTAAAACTATTGTACATGGATTATTCCTGCAATATAAAATGAAAACCAAAATGATCATAGGTTCAGGGTAGTCACCTTTGAAAGTTAACCATGTCGCCTTTCTTTTCCTTAGATTTTATTTTCTGAAAACATCTCAGCTTTAAGGGCAGGGTGTCACAGCTGAGCGGGCATGCAGTCAACATGATGCCCTATGAAATGGTATAGTATGGTATGGCCTAATTTACTGGAATGGCCCTGGGAGCCACCCACAAACCTGAAAGTTGGTACTTTCTATTCACAAATCTAACAGGCCCACAAATAATGGTGGTGAGTATGCTAACATGAAAGGGGTGTGGTACTGGTAAATCACACCATCTTCTTCCTCAAAAAATATATTAGGAGATAATGTAAAAGGGAGCCTCTATGTGAATAGCCATTCACTTGAAGGCATACTCTCCAGCATTTATCCGATGAAAATAGAGGCGTTTTATAAGGATTCAGCTATACAGCTGCAAATAAAACATTTTAAGTGTGTTTTAAGTGCAACATACAATGTGACACTAGATGGTGATGGAAAATTCAATGTATTAATAAAAAGCTTTTAAAGAAGCATTTTCAGAACTTTTTTTTAATATGTGTGTAGATTCCATCCTACTTAACAACAACAGCAGCAGCAACAACAATTTTATTATTTATACCCCACCCATCTGAGTGGGTCACCCCAGCCACTCTGGGCAGCTTCCAACATATATAAAAACATAATAAAACATTTAAAACCTTCCCTATACAGGGCTGCCTTCAGATGTCTTCTAAAGGTTGAATAGTTACTTATCTCTTGGCTCGAGGTTCACATAACTCCATACACTCCAACATTTCTCCAATGAAAATAGTGATGTCCTAAGGACATTCCAGGATCAAATCAGAAACTGGAATGGCTTCTGCAAGTCTGGCACTGTCTCTGGTAAATAGGGACACTTGGAGGGTCTTTGGAGGCCTGACATCAGATTCAGGCTCCATGTGTGGTAGGGACTGGTTTCTCCTCCAATTTACTATTAGAGTGCCAGTGCAGCACATGAGCAGGGGATCAGCCTGAGAGCCTGTTTAAGCATCACCGCTCCATGTGGAAGACATCCAAATTGTTTTCTCATGTAGGGGGTGGGTAGGACACTGACGTAGAATATGCCCCTATATTCCTCAGAGGAATGTTGGAGGGTACGACCATTTGGAAGACTATTACCACATAGGCTCACTGGAAGGACAGATCGTGAAGCTGAGGCTCCAAAACTTTGGCCACCTCATGAGACCCTGGAAAAGACCCTGATGTTGGGAAAGTTGGAGGGCACAAGGAGAAGGGGTTGACAGAGGACGAGATGGTTGGACAGTGTTCTCAAAGCTACCAGCATGTTTGACTAAACTGCGGGAGGCAGTGAAAGACTGGAGTGCCTGGTGTGCTCTGGTCCATGGGGTCATGAAGAGTCAGACACGACTAAACAACAACAATTACCACATAGACCAGACCAGTCATATGCAGAATGTCAGCTCTGCACATACTAAACGGCATGGGGATGCTGCATGTGATTGAGGTGATGCACACTTTGAGAAGGTCCTTTGTTCTCATAGTACACCAGTTGTGTGGATCATAGTCATGTGGGGTTGCTGTTGGAGATCTCGACATGGATACTGTAACAGTGCATAGGAGCCTAGGCGTTTAGGAAGCTGCCTTATACTGAATCAGAGCATTGGTCTATCTAGCTCAGTACTGCCAACACCAACTGGCAGCGACCCTCCAGAGTTTCTGGCAGGAGCCTCTCCCAGCAGCGATGACTTTGCCTCAGTGAAAAGTGTTTTGTCTTCCACAAGTCGGAAAACACCCAATGGTTTGCTGATTCTCTACCTTCTACAGCAATGACCTGTAGGATCAGCTTCCCAGAGGGTGATGATGGTGGGATGCTTAAGTGGGTCAGGGATTGGCAGAAAGTGGTTTGCCAACTTATGGAAGCAGAAGCACTTTCCTCAAAAGCAAAAGTTAAACACCATCTTGAATGCCAAGGAAAGGAAGCATTTAAGATGAACAGATGTACAGTCGTACCTTGGTTCTCGGACGTAATCCGTTCCAGAAGTCCATTCAGCTTCTGAAACATTTGAAAACCAAGGCACGGCTTCCTTTTTCCAGAACGGACTCCAGAAAGTAATCATTGTGTTGTACGCGTTCTAACAAGAAAAGAACAGATGCAAGTTTGGCGAATATTGAGTTTTAAACTTGTCCAGTAGTGATTTGTGGCTGTGTCATGGCAAATATTTTTCAGTGTCATTGCCTAAGCCAGCCCTGTCACTAGCGTGGTCATCTGGGGAATAGAAGGCCTAACACTCTGATCTCAGTATTAATGGGAGCTGTTGAGAGTGGCAAAGGTGATAAAGTATTGTTTAGTTATTGGTGCCATACTTTTGCTGCAGGATATTATTATAAAACGTTGTGATTTTTTTGTCAGACTTCAATCACACTTCTGATAACAATGCTTAGAAACTTATTGAGAAGAATTTTGAAATAATGGACTTAGGAAAAAAAGAACGATTAATAGGCCTGTTGTAGCCTGAATCAAACAATGAGCTGCACAAAAAAATTCAGAAGGACATGTTATTAGGCTGCAAACCTTTCTTCAGTTTTGCCTGCTTAAACCAACTGGCTTCAGAGGGAGTTTGGTGCAGGACTGTAGCCTAATAGCTGCTAAACTTAATTATTTGGAAGTGAGTTCCATTGATTTTAATGGGATTGTGACATGTTCCCAGGTAGAATGGACAAGTCTGTCGATTCTGTTTTCTCTCAGTTTCTTATTTTTTAGCTCACCACATTTCCACATCACTTTGCTTTTTTTATTAAGTGCTCGTGAAAATTAATCAGCATTCAAATGTGCATTTCTAATAATATACACAATTTTGTATACAATTTTGCCTGGTATACACAGTTTGGCCAGCAATTTCCTCTAATATAAAGCTATTTTCGTTAATACGTGCATTTTTACATGTGCTTTTCTTCTAATGTACACAGCTCCGTACACAGTTTGGGGTTGGGGAGCTGCTTTAAGACAGTGTGTTCAATGCAGGAGAAACTGAACCAGTGCAAACAAACTGAGCAAAGGTGCATTGTGGATTTTTTTAAGGGGACATTTATTGTGGTTGCCATTGCAAGCATACTTGCAGCCAAGGGCACCACGTGGATGGCCACCGCCATACGAGATCCACAAGGTAAAGGGGGATCTGGCAATGTGTGGATTCCCTAGAGGACTCTCAAGCCAATATGCACATTGGTTAGGACTGTGCAGATCATAGAAGCCAACTCCTAGGAGCTGATGTCCCTTCACCCTCCATAAAATATTTTAGGGACCCGTCCCCCCCTCCCCCAGTTGATGGACATTGCCATTCAAATGTTGTGCATGCACCATGCCAAGTGATCAGTTAGGGTGGAGCTTACCTACACCCCCCCCCCAAATGGTTTATTGAGGTTGGTTCCCCTGGTGCAGATTTAGTGATTCTGCATTAGCATTTGTTTTTATCAAATTCCCACCTGATCACTATCCAAAACCCAGTTCCAGCATTGTGGAAGTCGTGTGGTGGCAGCATTTCAGCGCTTCCTGGATGCTTCTCATAAGCAGCCCATCCCATGCAGAGCAGGTTACAGTAATTTAAACAAGGAAGGCAAGGATTTCTTTAGGTTTCACTGCCCATAGTGGCTTTTCTTTTCATTTCTGGGCATCTATGGGCATTCAAAGCAGGGAGGAGAGCATGACCCACTGGGTATAAAATGCATGTGACTCTTTTTAAATCATTGACCGATCATTACAAGGTGAAATAGAGATGTATGATTTAGAAAGCATTTCAACTATTTGGTTTGGCTAAACGGCACCCTAGCAAAGACTTCTTGCCTCTCCGTTGACAAGAAAGGAACATAAATCAATGAGTTTGTACATGACACTCTCATGCCCAATAACAGCTGTAGTGAAATGTGCTTAAGTTATAATTAAAATAACCTTTCCAATTCATTTCTTTATTGATGGCAGAGATAACTAGATTTGAAGCTCTTCAATAAACACATTCAGTTTTAGATTTTTTTTTAATATATAAAAAAATCTAATGCTGCTTTATAGGAAGGGATCATAAAATTAGATTATGGAAGTTTATATAGCTTTTAAATATCAAGCTGTCAGAGCTTGTGCAGGTAAAATATTGTAACCGACGAATGGCAAAGAAAGAGAGTTTATATTGAAGTGAAGGTTTTCAAGTGAAATTCATACCAAGGAGAATATATAATGGAAGCAGGCTTTTTGCCTGCACTTTGGATCTCCTGACCTCCATTTCCAGTCAAGATTAGGTTGATAAAACCGACACAACCTCAATAAAACACTAACAATGGAACGAAGTAAATAGAAATCATATTAAGCAGCAGCAATATTGCATGAATTGAAACAAAAATTTAGGTATAATAGCCTTGGTGGGTTTTAATATTGTTTCCAATCACATCACAATATGAATCATATCACGGTGATTCTAAATAACATTTATCATCTTCAGATCTCCTTGCCTAGTAGACGTCTCACATTATTTGAGGGTGGCTTTTATTTTTCTCAAAAAGAGAGAGAGGGAGAGGGAGAGAGCCTCATACATAATTAAACATGTTGAAAGCCGGAGAGGTGAAATACCACAATACCATCAGAAGCCACCAAGTTTCTGCTCCGTTTTCCATTAAATGTAACACTCCTGCGTTTATCGCTATTTTGCTACGTTTCAGAAATTAAATAAATAGGATCGTGCTATCGTACAGCACGATGATAATAATAATATAAAAGAGGCAGATAAGGAGAGATAGGAAATTAAGAATTGCTGGAGGAAGCTGGGAATGCTAATTGCAATATATTTGCTGAAAAATGAAAGACCACTTGGTCAAACTGTCTAGATTAAAAGGAGGGAAACCTCTGGCCTTCCCTACCCATTACATTTCTTTGGGGCCCTGGGTGCAGCTGAGAAAATAAATGAATTACTCTTCAGTCACCATGGATAAGGGCCTGTAAAAACAAACCAGGCTCAAGTGCAGTGTGTGGGGCTTGATATATGTATACATGCTTGGATTATAGCACCATCCCTACCTGCAGTAGCAGCTAGTAGAGTGGAGGCACCCACAATCTACCCAGACAGGGCTAAACTGGGAGAGAGTGGCAGCAGAAATGCATTGGCAGAGCCATCTGCTGTCTCCACCAGTGTTGGTGAAGCTTCAACCTTGTCACTGTCCCAACAGCGGCCAAGTAACCTACAGCAGACTTCCTCAACCTCGACCCTCCAGATGTTTTGAGACTACAATTCCCATCATCCCTGACCACTGATCCTGCTAGCTAGAGATAATGGGAATTGTAGGCCAAAAACATCTGGAGGGCCGAGGTAGAGGAAGCCTGACCTACAGCAGTGCTGGTGTTAGGAAGCTCTGAAGCTCCGCCCCCAACTCACCACTACTGCCTACTTGCCTCCAATCCCAACACACCTAGCATCTAGGAGGGGATGTGTGATTGGCTGGTTTTTAAATGGAGTACAAGAACATATCTATCAAAAGAAAAGGTCTGTACAGCACATGCACAGGGACATAGCTGGATATGGAAGCTCTCCTTGCTCCCACCCCATGCAGTATTCTAGATTAGAGTTCTACCCAGGTGTTGTTGGACTACGACTCACATCATCCTCAGATTGCTTAGCCAAAGTTTGGGGATGATGGAAATGGTAATCCAATGGCATGGGGTGGGAAGCCAACCTTGAAGAAAGCTGGTCTAGATTGTCCTCACTGGAGCATATCTATGTATGGATCATTTTTGTTGGATGACAGCATATGGCTGAACAAAGCTGGAAATGAAAATGAAGCTTTAGGATTCCCCAGTTTTTCCAGTAATCAGTGGAGACTGTATTTCCAGACTTATTTTGAATGTTTGCTAATTATCTTGTCAAACATCAACACTCACTGGTCGGTTTTGGAGGTCTGGCCAGTGATCAAATTTAATTTCCAATTTTCATGGCTGATTCATGAATATGGATACATTGCAACAATTATGACTGATTCTTACGTTTTATACATTCCCTCATTTTCCCTCATTTACTTTTCACATTGTTCAGGGATTATTGTGTCAAATCAGTTTCACATGGTGAATGTTTCTTTCAAATCAGACTTCCTTTAAATTCACAGGGGATGGACTGTAGAACCAAATTCAGAATCTTAGAAGTCAGTGGAATGCTAAGATCAGCACAAGAATTTCAGCTTGACCGTGCTTCCTTGCTCTCTGTACTGTTCTAGGGGCTCCCCAAGCCCCTCCTGCCAATTTGGGAGCCATGGGGGCAGATAGGGAGCAAAGAAGGAGGCCAAAAATCCTGCCGTGCTGGTGGAAGAACTTGTACTGGCTTCCACTTTGGGGGTTCCTTAATCAAATCTGGCTCCTATCTTCTCCATGCCTATGATCCAAGTGGCAAAAGTGCAGTTTTGTTTTTGTTTTGTTTTGTTTGCAGTGTAGTGAAAATGGGGTTCAAAGGATGCATGCCATGCTGTGGGTATCCTCTAGAGCTAATCTCCCTTTAGGAGCCAGGTTGAAGTGAAACAAATGATGAACTGCTTGATTTCCTTCAGTCCCTTGAATTCTGTCATGAACTGGCAGAACATTGAGGAAGGGGAAGAGGATCCTGGCAAGTGATATCACCAATACAGGTATACACCAGAACAAGCTGTAGATAAGGAAGGAAGGGTTGGAGACTTAGGAGGTACTCAGGGGACATCAGAAGATGTCGAAGGGGCAGCTGCCATTTCACTGGAGGTGAACACCTCACCAGAACCAGAGGTGCCCCCGTCTCTGTGAACAGGATGGGGTCTGAGGCATCGGGAATGGCAGGAAGTGCACTTTAAGAGACAGGCAAGTGAGAGAACACAGTGTGGCTTACTATTCGATTAGGTGAAGATGATGAGACTCATTAGGTCTGGGAGGAGGTTTGTGGCCTCTCAGCAGGATTTGGCTCAGGCAGGTGAGGATCACATGCTTCATGAAGAGGAGAGACGTAGCTACTCTGCGGAACAAGCTCAGGTGCGTCAAGGAAGATTTGGAGGGAAAACAAGACTCCATGTCTGCTCAACTTTCACTGTTGCTGGGTCACAGCTTGGCTGTTTCAGGAACTTCTCTGGACTGTGGTTTTAGAACTGACCTTAGGAATCCATCCCTGCATCTTCTTCAGAAATGGGAACTGGCCTTACGGTTTGACTTCAAACCTTCCCTATTGCATTGGACCTGAACCTGCATTTGACCATTGGACTGTTTGACTCCTCTCTAGTGTTGCCCTTGGGGCTGTATGCACTATTGGGACTTACATCAGAGCACACCACTGCCTCTCAAGCCAGCAATCCTCTGCATGCATGGCCCTTTGTTGTTATAGTCCCTGACAGCATATGTAAGTACTCATTCTCCTTAATAGTTTTAAGAGGGATTGGGAGTTGTGGGGGTCATTCTCAAATTCACCATTCTACTGTAGGAGTTAATGCACCTGAGTTTTTGCCCCTGAGGGTCAAATGCTAGTGCATATGGCCAGTGATGGACTGGTAGTGGGTGGGGCCATTAACATACCCACCTTGGGTTGCCATATTTCAAACAGTGAAAATCTGGACAAAAAAATTGTTATGGTAAATTATTTCCCCCCATACAGCCAATCAGCTACCAGTTGGGCAGTGTGGAAAAGATCTCTAGGCTACATCCGAAATATTCCACAACCACTATTACTTAAGTAATTCACAAACTGCTTCATATTTCAAAGGAAATCAGGTCCTCCTTTAAACAGTATTGCGGTGAGACCTGTAAAACCGACACCCTGTGTTGTGGGTGGGTATATTGGATAGCCACAACACCCGATTGGTAGGTCCCTCGTAGCTGGGTGCAATCTGGCCAATGGGATGCAGTCCAAATGGTTCGAGGGACCTATTTATACCCATGCACGTGACCCAGAGCTTCCTCTTTCGGCACATGCATTAGGAACACCCACCTCTCCCTACCTTTAGGGCTTTGCGCTTGGCCTTGCTATGCCGTCGTGTGTCGTCTGTCATTGGGACAGGGGCATGGCAGGAATTTTCCCCACTTGGCTGATTGGTTGTTGCCATTTGGGTTTTGCTTGCCATGTAGCAAATTGTCACAACTTGTAAGGTTGCGGATAGACTCTGGTTCAGGTGATAGGGATGGGAGAACGCTGTCACCATCCCTATGTGAAGGGTATTCCGTTAAAGGAATCTAGGGACTCGATGGTTTTGTCAACCCCTGTGAGGGGGTTGTGCCCGTGCCTGAGTCCAGGGGGACATTTGGGTGGCGGAGTTAGCCCGTTCCCGGCTTTCCGCTTATCCAGGTGTTCACCCTTGGCTGACCTATGCTGGTGCCCTGGGTCAGCGCTACCTGCGAGGCAGGGAGCTAGTCGAAACAGAGTCTATGCAACCAGTCACTTTCTGTAATCAATAAAGTTGTGACCTAAATTCTGCCAAAAACCAAAATCAAAATTTGAGTCAAGTGTGAATTTATTTAGGGGGGAGGTTTCTGGGTCTGAACACGCAAATCTCCAAACAACTGTGATAAAATTCCCACAAATAGAAGTCAAATACAAAAAAATAGAGTAAAAGCCACGTAATAGAACAGCAAAGATGAGTTTGTGTATCTAGTGTTGTACTTTTTAGAAGTACATGATGCTAAAGTTATTTTAAGAAGAATATTTACTGGCAGGGACTGGCAGGACTCCAAGGGGTGTGTAGAGGAGGCAAGAGAGCTGGAAGAGGAAGGGCCAGTGCTTTGTGGGGTTCCATGCCACCTGCAAGGCAGGAATTGGGGCTGTCAAAGGCAGAGCGGCAGTTGCAGGAAGGAACGGAAGGGGAGGAAGAGAAGCTCCTGAGAGAGTCGGGCTTTAATAAATAATAATAATAAATTTTATTTATATCCCGCCCTCCCCAGCCGAAGCCGGGCTCAGGGCGGCTAACAACACTAAAATAGTGCAACATTATAAAAACATCAAAGAATTAATTAAAATCAAAATTGATGGCAACCATAAACTAAAGTATTGTAAAGATTGCCAAAGGAGGGAGTCAGGCTGCGCCCTGACCAAAGGCCTGGTGGAACAGCTCTGTCTTGCAGGCCCTGCGGAAAGATGTCAAGTCGTGGAGGGCCCTTGTCTCTTGTGACAGAGCGTTCCACCAGGTTGGAGCCGCAGCCGAAAAAGCCCTGGCTCTAGTTGAGGCCAGCCTAACCTCTCTGAGGCCTGGGACCTTCAAGATGTTTTTATTTGAAGACCGTAAGTTCCTCTGTGGGGCATACCAGGAGAGGCGGTCCCGTAGATACGAGGGTCCTAGGCCGTATAGGGCTTTGAAGGTTAAAACCAGCACCTTAAACCTGATCCTGTACTCCACCGGGAGCCAGTGCAGCTGGTATAGCACCGGATGAATGTGATCCTGCAGCGAAGACCCCGTAAGGAGTCTCGCTGCGGCATTCTGCACCCGCTGGAGTTTCTGGGTCAGTCTCAGGGGCAGCCCCACGTAGAGCGAGTTACAATAATCCAGTCTGGAGGTGACCGTCGCGTGGATCACAGTGGCTAGGTCAGGGCGAGAGAGGTAAGGAGCCAACTGCTTAGCTTGGCGGAGATGAAAAAATGCCGCCTTTGTTATAGCTGCAATCTGCGCCTCCATGGAGAGGAAGGTATCGAAGATTACACCCAAACTCTTAACGGACGGTGCTGGCACTAATTGCACCCCCGCAAGAGATGGGAGTTGCCCCCTCAATCCCATATCGTCCCATCCCAGCCAGAGGACCTCTGTCTTCGAAGGATTTAACTTCAACCGGCTCCCACGTAACCATCCAGCCACAGCCTCCAAGCACCTGATCAGTGTGTCTGGGGCCGAGTCAGGATGGCCATCCATCAGCAGATAGAGTTGGGTGTCATCAGCATACTGATGGCAGCCCAGCCCAAAACTCCGGACAAGCTGGGCGAGGGGGCGCATAAAGATGTTAAAAAGCATCGGGGAGAGTATCGCACCCTGGGGCACTCCACACACCAAGGAGTGGCGGGATGACAGTTCCCCCCCAAGCGCCACCCTCTGTCCCCGACCAGAGAGAAACGAGCGCAGCCATTGAAGGACTGTGCCCTGGATCCCCACGTCGGCAAGGCGGTGGTCCAGGAGTTCGTGATCGACCATGTCGAAGGCTGCTGACAGGTCTAGAAGAATCAGCAGCCCCGACCCGCCTCGATCCAGCTGCCTGCGGAGATAATCTGTTAGGGCGACCAGAGCCGTCTCGGTCCCATGACCAGCGCGGAAGCCGGACTGGAATGGATCCAGAGCCGATGTTTCATCCAGAAACCTACCAAGCTGTTCAGCAACCGCTCTCTCAATCACCTTACCCAGGAATGGAAGATTCGAAACTGGGCGGTAATTGGATAGATCTAAGGGATCTGATGATGTTTTCTTTAAGAGCGGACGCACCACTGCCTCCTTCAGTTCCCCTGGGAATGTCCCGGTGCCAAGGGACAGATTGATGATATCCCCCAGGGGGGCCCGCACCTCGTCTGGACACGCTCTAATCAGCCAAGACGGGCACGGGTCGAGAGGACAAGTGGTGGGCTTTCCAGCTCGGAGGAGTCTGTCCACATCGGCTGGGGATATCCGGTCAAAGTGGTCCAATACTGGACCCGAGGACAGTCGAGGGGCCTCCAGTTCCTTTATTGTATCCAAATTGGCAGGGAGGTCATGGCGGAGCGACAGGACCTTCTCTGCAAAAAAGCTCGCAAATGCCTCACAGCTGTGTGTCAAATTATTATTTAAATTTGGCTGTCCTTCGAGGGACGTTAAAGACCGAATTACACTAAATAATTGTGCCGGGTGAGAGCTAGCGGATGCAATGGAGGCCGAGAAGTAGGGCTTCTTAGCGGCCTTCACTGCCATCTCGTAGGTTTTCATAAAAACTCTATAAGATGTTCTTGAGGCTCCGTCACGGGCACCCCGCCATACTCGCTCTAGCCGTCTGAGGTCCTGCTTCATTTTCCGGAGCTCCTCAGTAAACCAGGGAGCCCGGTTTCTGCGGGGTCGCAGAGGGCGCTTAGGTGCGATCTCATTGATGGCTGCCAGGAGCTGGGTATTCCAGCCCTCAACAAGCTCAGTCAATGAGTCGCCAGGGGGAGAAAGGTCCCGCAAGGCTTGACGGAACCTATCAGGGTCCATCAGCCTCCGCGGGCGAGCCTAAATTGGCTCGCCACCTAAGCAGGGTGGGGGTGGAACATCAATCCTGGCTTTCAGAGCATAGTGATCAGACCATGGCACCTTGATCAAAGGAAACATGATCACATCTATACCGACACCAAAGATCAAATCCAGCGTGTGGCCTGCTTGATGTGTGGGGCCCGAAACAAACTGGGAGAGCCCTAGTGTCGCCATGGAAGACACCAGGTCCAGAGCCTGTGAGGAGGGAGTGGCATCGGCATGGATGTTGAAGTCCCCCAATACCAATAGGTTAGGGAACTCCAAGGCCCAGCCGGCCACCGCCTCCAGCAGGCCTGACAGGGTGGCTGCTGGTGCGCTAGGTGGCCGGTACACCAGCCAGACAGCCAAGCTCACCTCAGAGCCCCACACTAGGCCAACACATTCAATGCCGGGGATCGATGGCGGTGGTAGAGCCCTGAAAGAACAATCTTCCCGGATTAATAATGCCACCCCTCCCCCCCGGCCCACAGTCCGTGACTGGTGGAGGACGGAAAAACCCGGGGGCGCCATCTCTCGTAAGGTAACAGTATCCCCTTCGCGCACCCAGGTCTCCGTCACAAAAGCCAGGTCGACCCCCTGCGAGATGATGAAATCTCGCATGGTGGCAGTTTTGTTGCCTATAGACCGGGCATTGCACAACACCAGTGACGGAGGTGAGTAATCCTTGCTCACCCTACCCTCGTCTCTCGGGATGGGGCGCAGATTGGAAGGGGTACGAGCATATCCGTATCTCGATCCCCTTCGCCTATGACATCTGCCCCCACTGCCATACCTCCCTCGCCCCTCCACAGTAGGAATCCCAAGCCTCATACTCGCCTCCATTTACAAAATACAAAAGCAAACAAACAAACAAAAAACAATTACACCAAAACAAAACCAATCCCCACCCCACTCAACAACCATCCCACCACAACCCAAAATAAAAGAAAACAAAATAAAAATACATGGATAAAAACCACCGTTTATGGTGGTACAACAAAGTAAAAAGTAAAAACACTTTTAAAACACTTTAAAATATATAAAACGTTTAAACATTTGCTGCTGCAGCACCAGTGTCCTTAAAGTTGTGGCGGTGGTGAGTATGGGGCCCGCCCCCAGGCCCAAGGTGGAGAATGGGCTTGCAGGGGGAGCAGTCCTCCCCAAGACTCACCAGCAAAGCGGCAGCAGCAATGTCCCGAGGCCTCCTTGGAGCCTTATATGCTGAAGTGGAGTATGGGGGCCGCCCCCAGGCCCAAGATGGAAGATGGGCTTGCAGGGCGAGTGGTCCTCCCCAAGACTCACCGGCAAAGCGGCAGCAGCAATGTCCTGAGGCCTCCTTGGAGCCTTGTATGCTGAGGTGGAGTATGGGGCCCGCCCCCAGGCCCAAGATGGAAGATGGGCTTGCAGGGCGAGTGGTCCTCCCCAAGACTCACCGGCAAAGCGGCAGCAGCAATGTCCCGAGGCCTCCTTGGAGCCTTATATGCTGAGGTGGAGTATGGGGCCCGCCCCCAGGCCCAAGGTGGAGAATGGGCTTGGAGGGGGAGCGGTCCTCCCCAAGACTCACCGGCAAAGCGGCAGCAGCAATGGGATCTCTTCTGTCTCTAAGGACAAAGAACGACATAAAATGCCAGGTGCAGCGGCAACTACTGTGCAGGAGATGTCGCAGGGTGCTTGAGCACGTCCTGCTAGGCAAGGGGATTTAAGTTGGGGAACAGGTGTGGTCATGCTGCTGCTCAAACAGTCCAGTTCAGGACACAAGCCTGGAAAGAAGATGCCTAGCTAACTACGTAGCAGGAGTGGTCTGTATATCCTGCGCACCTTGGGAGATGCTACAGCTTGGCTAATAAAGCATTAAACTACCACTCGTTCCCCCCCACCACCCTTGGGCTGGGTGTGCTCAGGACATTTACCAATACAGTGGTACCTCGGGTTAAGTACTTAATTCGTTCCGGAGGTCCATTCTTAACCTGAAACTGCACCAATTTAGCTAATGGGGCCTCCTGCTCCCACCGGAGCACGATTTCTGTTCTCATCCTAAAGCAATGTTCTTAACCCGAGGTACTATTTCTGGGTTAGCGGAGTATGTAACCTGAAGCATATGTAACCCGAGGTACCACTGTAAATGTTGATGATATCTTGGAGTAGTCTAAATCAGTTCTTGCTATCTGATGTTTAAAAGTTGACATCAATTTACAATGACTTACTTTTTGTTTTATGATTCAAGACTGGTTTATATTTATAAGGCCCTAATTGTTCTTGGCTTTAGTATTCCCCCACCCCAGCTTTCCAGTTTCTTGTATCAAGAAACTTTGAACATTGATGAGCACTGTAAAAGCGCACATCAAAGTAGCATTAACTACAAATAATCATACATCTGAGTCCTGTTTTTCATTTATAGATATGTCAAAGTAATATAACATGAAAGTTGTAAGAGAATTAAATGAACCACATCAGGTCATATGTGTATATCATTTAGCTACCTAGCTAACTATAATCCCGGCACTGGACATCTTGAATTTACCATATCTTGTCTATAGCTCAATGCAAGGAAATATCCTATCAAATAGACAATCAAATTTCATGTAAAGTAAGCTTCAGCATTAAACCTGTTCCTGCTATTTTATGTATAACTCTGTGTAGATATATTTCTTGCTACCAGAGCAAAACTGATTTGTATGATGGTTCCCCATCATGAAATCACTTGGAAGGTTGTGAGATAAAATGTCGCTTAGGATAATGTAATTGGCCTTAAGGTACAGGAGCTGAATTATTTTCAGTGATTTATAATCTGGAAATTAAAGACTCACTCATTTTCTAATTTAATTCCATCTTCAATGGAAAAATGTTCACTCTGAACTAAATTGGCGAGTAATGTTGCTAATTCAAATGCAGATGTAATTTCGATTCTGGTAGCAGTTTGCTGTGATTGACGAGTCCCCAATGGATCATTATGATTCTTATCTCCCAATCTCACAAATTCTCCAGCAGTTGTGATAATAACTTCAGCCAAGAAGAAAAAGGAGGGGAAAAAATAAATTCTCTGCTGCACTGTCAATTCAGACTTTGCATTTTTCCCCCCTGACTTGGAATTGGGTTTATTTCAAATCTACTGCATGTAAGAGACAAATATGAAGCATCACTGCTAAATTATGTGCCATCATAAAGCTACAGTTTGATTGTTTGCTGATACTTGTCCAACATGCATTTAAATATACTTAAAATGTGCTTTACGACCTTCACTGTTAATTAGCCAGGACACAAAATTGCATTTACTGTAATTTACTAAGTGTAAAACTTGTGACATGGCCAGTGTATATATTAACTTTAATCATCCATATTTTTCCTTTTAAATATTTGTTACCTTAATGCTGAATTCATTAACTTTCTTCTTTAGGTACATCTTACATAGAGGCTGAAATTATATTAAGCTAGTGAGTACCAATATGCATCCTCACAAATCCATCTGTGTAAGAAAGGACTGTGGAAAAGGCTGTAGCTCACATGCAGAATACATGCTTTGCATGCACAAATCCCAGATTCAGTTTGTGGCAAGTAGGAATGAGAAGATTTCCATCTGAAACCCTGGAGAGCCACTACAAGTTGTTGTAGAGAATTTGACAATTTGGAGCTAGATGGACCAATGGCTTAACCAGTGCTTAAGACAGAGGTTCCAAAGTCTGAGCTTTCATTTTTTTATTTTAAAAAAGCAAAACTCTAGCCCTCCTAGAAAGTTATCAAGCAAAATGTGCGTATATCTTTCTAAGTGATTTCTGTGAAATGAGTAAGCCTGGCTGCTTTTACCTGCCAGTGTTTCTAGCCAATGATTTAAGTTAGAGTGAGTTATAACTTCAGGCAATAGGAATCCCTAGGGTCTTAAAGATCTGCTGCTTCCCCTTCTCCTTTAATGCTCTTTTCGTGTTTGTCTTAATTTCTAGGCATAAATTCAACAGGTTAAGCCTTTTCTCATATGGAAACACACGTGAGAAAAGCTTCACCGGGATCAAGCTCTCTCTGTGTCGTGCCATGCCATTTTCTGACTGGCACCCCAGAGCTCTCCATATTCAAAATATGCAGCCTGGTACAAAAAGTTTGGCAACCACTGCTTTAATGTATTGTTTCCAGTTTACAGATCCCTGGCAGATCTCCTAACATAGGCCTCCTGTAAGATTTCTAAAAATCTAGGAGATGAGACAAAGAGAGAGGATATGACAGAACAAAGGTTAGTAGAACTTTTGCAGTTTGTAAAACAAACTGTTAATGCTTTGGCAAACTGGAAGAGATCAAACTTTGCTCCTCTTCCTATAGAAGGCTTTTTCTCCTGGTATTAAAGGCCCAGGGTTGTCAACCGTCCATTATTTTATGGGTCCAACCAATAAAACTGCATATTGAAAGGTAACTAGAAAAGCTTGTGAATTTCAGAGCCACCTGAGATAATATTTCCTTTTTTGGCTATTAAAGCAATTCCTGCATCCCAGTCTCCCTGCTAGGCAATATTCCATGTGGCTTCCATCTTCAAGGTTCCACACTAGGTGTGCCCTAGAACAACTTGTTTCTGCAAGGCTCCATTGGTGCTTAGTCCACCTCCATTGCTCAAAAACTTTCTCATTTCAGATCCTTCAGAGGTCTACATACTAATCTTAAATTGCATCAATGTAGAGCCAGTAAACCCAGGTGTTAAATTGGTTTGGCTTTCACATTCTTACAGAACCAGGCTTTGCTCAGTATAGTTTTTAAATACTGAGGCAGTTAATAAAATAGCTGAACCACACCTTCATTGTTGACCCCACAAGACTGATCCTCCAAAACAACAGTCTGATGAATACATTTACTCATTCACCTTTAGATTGCCCTTTAAGGGGGCTTTGGGAAAGGGCGAATGTAGGTTACTTGCCTACTTCATGATGCCAAACAAGCAAAATGGCTGAAAATGGAGAAGACAAGAAAACAGTGGATAGGCTGAGATGTGTGTGTCAAGTGGGGGAAAACAAAAAGGAGTACACTGTCTCAGTCACGGTAGACCTAAAGCAGAGTTAGGCAGTAGCAGAGGCTGATACATATTCTGAGTAGGGGGAGGGGTAGGAATAATCTTAATTTGTTTATTTAGATTTCTACCCAGTGCAGATAATCATGCTTTTATTTTATGATATTTGGTGGTTTATTACATCTCATTTGTGGAATGGGGGTTCAGAGCTGCTCTCCTGACAGTGGGGTGACTGCCACTTGCTGAGACAGTATTTGGGTGGCCAGGGCAGCAGTGCATTGAGGGTTGTGTAGGTGTACTGGACGAGGCACCTAATTGGTTCCACTGGTGTCCCTGTCCATGCTTGATTTTACCTCCATCCTGTTCCTGCACCTTCCTAATAAGCAGCAGTGATACCATTTCTCCAAAGATGGCCCCCCTCCACCCTGCTGCTTTTGCATTTGCATATAAAATCATGCTTTGTTGTCTATTTTGGCATGTGTGCACTTTGTAATTTTAACTGGTTAGTCTGCTTTGAAGTATTCTGCAAGACCTCATAATGACTCCTCAGCATTTCACATTGACTTTTAGACTCTTGGAATATAACCCTGTAACGACCACTCAAAAAGTAGATAACGTAACCAGAGCATTTAGCCCAAGCATGAAGAAAGCTGGTGGCCGGGGTGGGTGGGCAGGGGTGGAGAGAAAACCCAGTTATTAAAATGGGAATTGTTTTATGAAATAGTATTTCACAAGAACTGCCTATTTAGCAACAGATTCCTTTTATTTTGGGACGCGGGTGGCGCTGTGGTTTAAAACACTGTTGTCTCTTGGACTTGCGGATTGGAAGGTCGGCGGTTCGAGGCCCCGCGACGGGGTGAGCTCCCGTTGTTCAGTCCCTGCTCCTGCCAACGTAGCAGTTTGAAAGCACATCAAAGTACAAGTAGATAAATAGGTACTGCTCCGGCGGAAAGGTAAACGGTGTTTCTGTGAGCTGCTCTGGCTTCACCAGAAGTGGCTAAGTCATGCTGGCCACATGACCTAGAAAAACTGTCTGCGGAAGCGGACAAATGCCAGCTCCCTCAGCCTATAAAGCGAGATGAGTGCCACAACCCCAGAGTCATTCGTGACTGGACTTAACTGTTAGGGGTATTTTTACCTTTTCCTTTTATTCATTCATTTATTTATTTAAGTAATTGACAACTGGTTAGCAGCTCACTAGGTGAACAGGAGCCATGCAACCCCAAAAGAAAGAAAAGGGAACAGATGTTACCTAAGAAGCACTTTATGATATTTTGAAAATGTCAGCTGGCAGTCCAGAAAGCTGGGTCTGTTTATAACAAAATGTGAATATTCACAATTTCAATCAGTCAACAGAAATACCAGTTAAGGGTCATCATAATGGTGTTCAGGGTACTAAATGAACTGACTATAAAAGTGTAACTGAAATGTGCTGTGTTTTCTAGATTTATTACACAAACATTTATTACCCATTTATAGATCACAGGGTTTTACGAAATTTCAATGAATAAGATTTATAATGTCCAAAAACTGCAGTTTCAAAAAGCTGTGTTGTAATTTCACCAAGGGCTCATACACACCTTCCTTTTGCCCCATGCTTTCTAGGCACAAGTCTGCTTTTTTTGGGCCCACCACTTTCCATAGAGAAGCTTGTTCTTTAATGCAGAATTGGACAAATGGCAACTGGAGTTTTTTGCAGATTGCCATTTGCTCTGATTCAGCATTAAAGAGTGGGTTTTTGCAGAGAAAGCACTGAACGCGGTGGGGGGGGATGCTCAGACACAGAACTTTAAAGTGTGAACCTGTGCCTGGATGAGCCCTTACTCTGAGGGCTTTCACTGAAATCTAGTTCATATCAGTGGGATTTCTCTGTATAATGTTTCAGCAACTATTCCAGAGTAGCCTTATTGTGTACTTCAAGTTTTAAACTGAACTAGAAAGATGAATTATTGGAAGATGAACTAGACGTGTTTTTGTTGTGTCTCTGTATGTGATATGGGACAGGGATGGGGAACCTGTAAACCCCCAAAAGTAATTGGACTCCCAACTCCCATCAACCCCAACCAGCCTCTCTAATGGTCAAGGATGATGGGATGTAACACTCCCAATATCAGATCCACTCATATGATATCATGTCATGTCATATGACATTGTGTGTGTGTGTGTGTGTGTGTGTGTTAGGTAAAGCTAGTTGAACTACGAGTTACATTCGGCATAAATTCAGTTTGGTCCAAATTCAAACCGCATGAGTGCTGAAAGCAAACCACACCATTCAGGACCTCAAATCAGGACCCTTGATTATGTTTCTTACACATGCTAGAGTTTGATACTGGAGTGTTACGTAATGATAGTTTATTGAAAACTGGCATCTTAGGGACACACACAACAGTCAAAAATAAATTGCTTCAGCCTTCCAACTGCTGAAGTGCTGTTCTATCCCCCAAGAAGGCTTTGCCTACTTAACTTCTACCTGGGAGGCTGCTGTTGCAGGACCAGTAAAAGCAGCTGGCAACAGCCCTATCTTTAAACAGCTTTCCCATTGTGTGGTACGTTGAGTTGGAACTTTGCCAAAGTTTTTAAATCATACATGCAAAGCACCCTTCATACCATAGCCACGCAGGACTTGGTTTCAACAGAGCGTAGATAGATTTGGTTGCAGTTCTTGAATGTTTTGGACTAGTTTCAGTTAGGGAACAGGGAGAAATTTGTTCAGTTCACAACCTGCCTAATTTGCCAGACCAGCACCTGAACTGAAATGAAGCCATCTTTTGAATTTTTGCACTTTTTATCTAATTTTGCAATGCAGTTCTCCAAACAAGTGTACAAAAAGTATATACTAAGGGAAAGTGCATCCTTTAATTAAAACTAGTGTACAAAAATGCATTGTATCATGGGGAAATTGCTTGTAAATATGTATATATTGGGAAAGAATATACACACAAAGAACTGTGAGAAACTGAAAATGGCAGACTCCTCCATTCCTAGTCTCAGTGAAGTTCTGCTAACGTTGATGGTACTATTTCTCTACTGTGTCAAGAGTGGCCCAAGAGGCAGAGATTTAAGTCAACAGCATTCATGGTGTCTGTGGACAAGTCCCCTTAGCATCAGTTCTATACAACAGTAAAAAAATAAAGTTACCTACTTCACAGGGTTGCTGTGAAGGAAACAAAATATCATAAATTAAAACATGCAATGTCATCTTGAGAATGAGCCTCCAAATGAAAGTGACCCCAACAGATGCAGATAATTTTGAAAGCATCATTAGAAAATAGCAAAGTCCTTTGTCTGCTTAAATCAACTATTGATTTATTTATGTGTGTGTGTGTGTCTGTGAAATCTAGGAAATTGTATTACTGTGTAGCATGCCTATGTAGAAGTGGCAGGGAGGTCAGTGTGGGGTGGTCACCCTAGTGGGGCCAATCCAGCAGTCCTGCCAATGTCAAGCTTCCCACTGCCTCACCCCTCCCTCTCTTGGTAACCTGCAGCAACGTCAATGCCAGGTAAGCTCTGGTATCCCACCCTGCCAGCCACTTCACTTTGTAGGTATCCTAAAAATGAGGTGTGTAGATGACAGCTGGTAAAAAACAAACCAATGGCTAGCATTGGAAGACATTTTAGTTCAGTGAAGTAGGAAGCCACAGTCAACTCCTTTTAATGCAGAACTAAAGAAATAACTTGAATTCAACTACAGATGTGTTGGACAAAACACGGGAATGGAAGCACAAAAGTTTCCTAGTTTACTTATTAGTACAATATGTAATTGGATGGAAACAGCTAGACTCAAAAATTTGTCTTACCATAATGACTCTAGTTTTTTAAAGATCGAAAATGAATCTGACTAGAAAATACCATTAAACTACCAACTTGGTTAAAATTTAAAGGGTAATTCACATATAATGCTTTTATTTAATAGCCCAATTTACAAAACGTCTAAAATTAATGCAGATCTTTTCAGGACAAAATCAGCTGTAACTGCACCAACTAATTTTTGCTCATTTGAACTGAATTATTAATAAGTGAGAAATATACCATATGTTCCCCAAAGAGCTGGATACATTTATTTCAAATAAAATTGCTGTGTTTGGTGGAATATAAGAGGTTTAAATGCTTTCGGAGAAATGGGTTACTTATATACTGATTTAATAGAGTATAAATCAGGCTGCATAATTAGGGACACAGCTGGTTCCTAACCTAAAGCTGGCAGCTTTTGTTGGTTAAGTTCCTTTATCACCTGCATGGCTTTAATCAGCAATAATTTGTTCTTCTTGTAGAGTAATACAAGTTAATCAATAATGCTGCTGTTAGTACTATTCTGGAAAATGGGGTTTTATGGCAGGTTTAGGCTAAACTGGTCATACATTTTTATTTTATTTACTTATTTGGCTTGCCTTCATTTTCTGAGTCAGTTCAGCCATTTATGACTTTGGATTAGAGCTAGGAATTAAAGTGCATGATGTCTTGACAGTGTATTCTGTATAAGGAAATATATCTAGATGGAAGGTTTCTTTAACCTCTCCATATATACAGACTTTGAGTGCATTTGTTTTCCAAGCTGTTTGGCTGGTTCAGTTATGGCCTGTGGCAACATAGCTGACTATCTTTGACATAAAAAGCAGAGCTAGTCTCCATTTGTCTCCACGTAGATTGTAGACCACCATTTTGAGGTGTGAGTGAGCAGGATTTTAACTGTACATCTTAGATGACTGTTGCAATGTGGCATCATTGATTGGTCCAACAGTGGCTCACCAGGTGGAATGGAGTCATAGCAATAGCCTCCTAGCAGCAGTGTGACTGCCACCTATAGGGAGGTGGTGGTGAAAATATCAGGACCACCAATAGAGCCAATCCATTCCTCTCACCAGTGCACAGCCCCAACCTTATGGCTGCCTTTCTCCTCCCAGTAAGTGACATTGATGCTGCTATCGGGACCAGTGCCAGATTTATGTATAAGCTAAACAAGCTATAGCTTAGGGTCCCACTCTCTTGCCCCCCCAATATACTTCTTCTTAATTGTATTTCAGTTCAACAATTACTTTGATAAAATATAGTGGTACCTCGGGTTACAGACGCTTCAGGTTACAGACGCTTCAGGTTATGGACTCCGCTAACCCAGAAATATTACCTCGGGTTAAGAATTTTGCTTCAGGATGAGAACAGAAATTGTGGAACGGCAGTGCGGCAGCAGCGGGAGGCCCCATTAGCTAAAGTGGTACCTCAGGTTAAGAACAGTTTCAGGTTAAGAACGGACCTCCAGAACGAATTAAGTTCTTAACCAGAAGTACCACTGTACATATTTTGTTATGTGCAAATGGCTTTAGATACCTATTAGGTCCATAAATTACCAGATAGCATATATTCAACACAAAAACCAGCGACAATTGGTTGCTGACAAAGGGCAGCTGGACATATTAAGGGCCCCATTACCTTCAGTAGCTTAGGGCCTCGTCAAACCTAAATCCGGCCCTGATCAGGACGCTACTGTTATAGCTCCCGATCTTGTCACCAGATATATAAGAATATTCTACATCTCTTAAGGCCTGTCCTACTCTAATGCTTTGTCCTGGTTGTGGTGGGCCACAGCCGCAAAGCGAAACAGGGTCCTGTGCTGCTTCGCGAGGCTGGGATCATTCCAGCTTCGCAAAGTTAGGCTCCTTTCTGGTCAG
The DNA here is from genome assembly GCF_965112155.1 of Podarcis liolepis. Lineage (NCBI taxonomy): Eukaryota > Metazoa > Chordata > Lepidosauria > Squamata > Lacertidae > Podarcis > Podarcis liolepis. Next base: position 48,280,061 of record NC_139556.1, on the reverse strand, counting down.
GTGGTCATCTCTTTGGATATTGATTTTTCTTTCCATGTCAATCCTCTTCTGTTCATGTATTCTTTTACTGGGCAATCACTTACTGTGTATTTGCTTTTTGACACTGTTCAACATACCAGCTCTTTCCTTACCCTAGTTGTATGGGGTGCTTCCTATCTGTATCAACTTGAGTTTGCAACTCCTGTTTTCTCTGCCCTGGTTATTTACTGTTACTGATACATTTGTGTTTAAAATTTAATAAAAACTTGGATAAAAAGCCAGCATTTTCCCATAGGAATGTACCAAGTAATTAATGTCTTTCTCGGAGACCTTGTTTCTCCCTCTCCCCCCCCCCCACTTTCTGAGGTACAGTAGGTGATTACTTGGAACAGTAAATCAAGTTACTGGAGGGTAGCTCTTAAGCACTGGCACCAAAATTGTGTTTTGTTCTTAATTACTGTTGGACTTCCAGCACCTGGCAAAGTTAGTTTTGTTCTAGAGAATGCTTCAGGAGAGATTTAAATTCTCTTCTAGATTTCTGCTGCTGAATAAACTGAGTCTGCTATTCTTTATTTGTTTAGCATTTTCCCTGCTCTTTTTGCAATAAGTGTTTTCATCTGCATTGTGCCTCTTTTTGCTATAATGTCAGCTGCCTTTGGGAGTATTTTTTTCATGGGGAAGTTTAGAAGTATTTTATTATATCTTATAATAAAATAACTTAATAGAGCATTCTGCTTGGAAATGCCCTAGTCAAATAATTTAACTCTCAGCACCAGCCTATACAAGTCCATGCAGAAGTAATTCTCATTGCGTTCAGTGGGGCCTACAGCCAGGTAAGTAGCTTCATGATTCCAGTATTTGTCTTGTAGAAAAGACTAACCATATTTTGTGACCATCTTGCTCTGTTCTTGTGGCCTAGCCTCAGAAGCTTTCCAGAGGCCAAGTATAGAAAGGTAAGTACAAAAGTTAATATGATCTTATGAAGTGGATGTCAGCACCATAGCAGGTACTTCAAAAAAGAAATCTCACAAAAGAATGAAGTGATTCGAGGGATGGTTACAGAGGTCAGAGTTCATGAGATCTTTCTGTGGTTTGGGGCTTTAAAAGTATATTCTTCACTGCGCAGAGGTAACTGTCTCACTTTTGCTTTGTTAGCTTAGCTTATTTTCACTTAAAATATATCTATCTTCCTATGCCACTGAGCTGAACTAAGCCAGAATCATACTTTATCTACAGAAGAAACAGGAGCACCACCTAAAGTGCAGATCTCATATACACACTTAACTAGGTTTTAAAAGCTACGTATGTCTATTTATCTAAACAGAAAGCTAATATTAGTTTGGTGAAGCTGTTAAAAATTCAGTGCTCTGGAACACAAGACTGGTGACACTCCACTCTACCCTTGCTAATAAGTCTTCGAAAAGAAAATATCTGATATCACTCAGTAGATTTTTTTGTATGTCAAACAGCATGATTGTAGATTCAAAATGAGTTAACAAAAATATA